>NC_141008.1:32576673-32738988 GCF_052327205.1 Somniosus microcephalus
AGTTGCGACGACGGAGAATGTCAAAAAATTTCTGGAGATTGGCATCATGCTCCTTCTGGTTATGACCAGCAATGGTGACATTATCTTGATATGGAAAAGTGTCCGTTAAGTTCTCCTGTTTGACTAGGCTATCCATTGCCCGTTGAAAGACGGCCACCCCATTGGTGACCCCAAATGGAAGACGACAAAACTGGTAAAGCTGACCATTGCCCTCAAAGGCCGTATACTTTTTGTCAGAGTCCTTTAACGGTACTTGATGATATGCGCTCTTTAAATCAAAAGTTGAAAATACCTTGTAGTTGGCAAGGTTATTGACCATGTCATCGATGTGTGGTAGGCATCCAGGTCGGTATACTGGTTAATAGTTTGCGAGTAATCGATGCAAAGACGTTTCTTGTGTTGCTTCAGAGGATTTTTAACAATGACGACTTGAGCCCGCCAGAAAGATGAACATGGCTCAATGATACCGTCAGCTAGAAGGTGAGAGATTTCTGCCTCGATAAAGGCTCGATCATCTCGGCTGAAACGTCGTGATTTAGTGACTATGGGCTTACATCGGGGGGAAAGATTGGCAAACAAGGAGGGCTCGTCGAGCAAAGCCGCCGAAAGCGCACAAAACGGTACTTTGGAAATAGTAAGCACCGGTTTTGACCCTCCAAACTCGAAAGTGAGTCTTTTGTGTTGTTTCTGGAAATCCTGTCCCAGGAGCACATCAGTGCATAGGTTCTTGAGCACCCCGAGCCGGGTGGAGAAATAAGTGCGGCCATTGAGAATAAGGTCGACAAGACAAAAGCCGGAAGAATTGGTGGTCAGTGTCGTCAGAGCCATTGCAATTTCCCTGTCCGAGGGGTAAATACGCAGTTTTAACTTACTGACAGCCCGCTCACTAATGAAGCTGTCAGAGCTGCATGAGTCGATTAGTGCACTCAAAATGTGTCCATTTATCGAAACCTTCGTGGCTGCATGGGACAAACTTTGGGGAAAAACAGCTGTGATGGGAGGAGGGGCAGTTTTACCCTTGACAGCTGTAACCTTAGTAGTGGTTCTTGGAGGAGGAGCAGTTTTATAGATTGCAGCTGTAACCTTAGTAGTGGCTCTTGGGGGAGGAGCAGTTTTATAGATAGTAGCTACAAAACTAACAGGAGCTTTCAACCGGTATACCTTAGAAAAGTGGCCTTTCTTATTAACAGCGGCTCTTGGCTGGCATACCTTAGAAAAGTGACCTTTCTTGCTGCAATGATTGCAAGTCGCGTTACGAGCAGGACAAAATTTCCTATAATGGAACGCTCCTCCACAGAAGAAACATCTCCTTCCAGATTGCCAAGATGCCGCTAGGGCGGGGTCATCATCAATGTAGGTTTCTAGGGTAGGGTTGTCATCAGCCGGGTTGGAGTCGTCATCCGTGAGGGCTTCCGCCCGAGGCCTATTGAGTCACTAAAAGAGATAGCAGCAGCCCATGCACGTGGTAAAAGATAGGTGTCTGCATTCCTCTTTGCTAAGTCCAGAGAACATGCCTGGTCATAGGCAGCCTGTAACTTGAGGGTTTTATTCTCCAACAGACGCTGATGTATGAAGGGAGACACAATCCCATTAATAAAGGAATCATGAATTAACTCCTCCTGGTACTACTCAGCTGTAACAGCTTTAAGGTTACAATCCTTGCTGAATCTGCGAAGTTTCTGAACGAATTCGTCAAGTGATTCCCCGGGTTGTTGTCGAGTTGTGGCCAGTAGATGCCGAGCAAAAATTTCATTTGTGGACTTGACATATAGCTGCTGTAGTATTTGGATAGTGGCATCATAGTCTACACAGTCTTCGATATAATCAAACACATGAGGTGATACATAATTAGCAAGTATTTCTAATTTATCAGGAACATTTTCACCACACACCCTAGGAAGTTGCTGAAAGTACGATACCAGTGTTTCCATACCTTAGCAGCTGTCAGTGAATTCGGGTCCAGGTCAAGATGGGCGGGGCTGAGTAGTTTCTCCATGATGGATCGATTACTTGTCTGAGTTCCCTTCTATGGTTCGAGTTGTAGCTGGCTGTTCCCGAAATCACCCAAAGCGTGGAATCGATATCAAGTTGATTAAATTGACGTAATAAAACTCACTACGCACTTGGTTTGAGCATAAAGCAAGGCTTTAATCAACTTGTTTCAGAACATGGAAGTCTAGTTGTATCCACTAGCTCCTTGTCTTTACAAAATGTCCCTGGCAAGCTGGGGCCAACGCCCGAGTATTTATACTCCTTGGACAGCGCCACCAGCTGGCTGTCCAGTGTTATTTCATAGGTAGTTTCTCGATGATGAGATTTATGACAGCCATATCTCATAATGCCATGAGATACTTGAGATTTTAAATAACAACCTCCACCCCCTCAGGAGAACTAACTAAGTAACACTTCACATCACTACTGTGTGAACCTAAACAAACTAACATCATCAGCAAAGTCTAAAGGATGAACAGAATGGTTTAAGAATGGTTGATAGCATACTATTACAACGTGTGCAGCTTTGGGAGTTAATCCCTTACACAGTGGAATTGAACACTACATAAATATCCAGCACTGACCCAACACAGGCAAAAATACAACTTGCCACAGTGGTTGACTGCAGTCTGTGCGAGGTAGTGTCACTCCATGAGGTACTTCTATAAGTTTAAAAAGAACTGTGTAGAAATGAAGTGGACTAATAAAGGTTTATAATAAAATGCAACTATTCAGGAAACTTGTGGTATGATCAGAATATTGCAAAGGTAGATGGTATGCATTGTAAATGTGACTATTTTTCATATTTACAACAGATTTTGCAATATGTAGATTTTTTAAAGCCTTTAAATGCAATAGTTTACCAACAATTACTTGACAATTTTTTTGTAAGACATCCATGGGAAAACAGACACTGCATTTAAAGACTAAGCGGGAAAAATTTGGTTGCTTCGCGCCTCCTGTTAGTGCCCCAAGGGGGTACTAACAGGGCGCAAAGCACCTAGCGCCCGGGTCCGGCACGTCTAATGCCTCCCACGAAATTCAGCCGGAGGTTAGTGGCGGCGGTATTCGGAAGCGCCCCGTGGCGCTGCACTTCCGGCGATGATGTCATCACTGTGCGCAGCGCCCCAGCCGCAAACTTGTCTCGCGCCTCTGATCTACCACCGGATGCCATGTCCGACAGGGTCAGGGGGACAATTTTGCGGCCGGGCCAGTGCAAATTAAAGGGCAGGTGCTGGGCGGCCATTTTTTTTGGGCCGCCTGCCAGCACCTGCCCCCTCTCGCCTCCTGCGGGGTGCCGGCCGCAATCGGTCAGCCCGGCTCTCCTCTTGAGTGCCGGGCTCTTTTGCTGGCATGCCGCTCCCCGCTGGTCCAGCAGGGCCCCGGTGCGTGCTGCGCTAGGCCCCTCCCCTTTAATTAGGGGAGGGAGGCCTGCAATACTGCGGCGCTACGTGCCGACACGTGTGGCGCTGCTGCACGTAGCGCCGCGATATTCAATGGGAGTGCCCCAAGAGGGAGGGGGAGCACTTCCAGTAGCGCCCTGCCTCCTGCTTGGGGCGCTATCATTCAATTTCGGCCACGGGGGCGCTAACTTTTTCGGGGCACTATAAGTAGTGCCCTGGCGAAGTTAGCGCCCAAAGGGGGCGCGACCCAATTTTTCCCCCTTAAATTAATCTGCATGTTGCAGGTTCTGCTGTAGGCTGGTATAGACTGCTTCATTTTCAGAGTTGTGAATGGAGGTGAGCATTGTGGAATCATCAGCAAACAGTCCCACTGCTGACCTAATGACAGAGCGAAGATCACTGATGAAGCATCTGGACCACTGTTTCCCTGCAGCAATGTCCTGGGGCTGCGATGATTTGCCTCCCACAACAACAATCATCTTTCTTTGTATGATTCCAGCTACTGGAGAGTTTCCCCTTTGATGGATCCCCTCCTATTGACCTCAGTTTTGCAAGGAGTTCTTGGTGCCATATTTGGACAAATGTTATTTTGATGTTGAAGGCTGCGGCTCTCACCTCTGCTCTGGCATCCATGTCTGGACCAAAGCTGCAATGTGGTTTAGAGCTAAGGAGTTCTGGTAGAACCTGAACTGAGCATTGTTGAGCAGGGTATTGATGAATAGGTGTCTCTTGAAAGCACTATAGATGACCCCTTCCATCATTTGATGATTGGGAGGAGGCTGATTCTCCAGGTTAGATTGATCTTGTTTCTTTTATGGATAAGACATACCTGGGCAATCTTCCACATTGTTGGGTAGATGTCAGTGTCTTAGCTGTACTGGAACAGCTTGTCTAGGGGTTGGCTAGTCCTGGTGCACTGGTTGTGAACACTACTACAGGAAACTTTCGTTTATCCGGAGGTTAAATGTCTGGAAAGCTCTATCCACCGGCAAAATTCAGGAGTCGGTTCAGATAAGTTTTTTTTCTTTTCGTTGCTTTTTTTCTGCCGTCGTGGCTCTGCAAGGTCTAGCTGAAGCTGTTGCTTAGCTACAGAGACGCTTGCAAGCTACGCCGACTGTTTTGAAGTTGTTGCAACAGGGTTTGTTGCTTCACACGGAGCTCAGAAGCTCCGTATGTTTTAACATTAGCGCTGGTTTCTACGGCAGTTTTGATGGGATGGCACCAGCTCGGTCCCGTCAGTGCCGGATACCAGAAAGTTTCCTGTATATGTTGTCAGGGCCCATAGCCTTGGCTGTATCCAGTGCACTCAGCCACTTCTTAATGTCATGTAGAGTGATCCAAATTGTCTGGACACTGGCATTTATGATGGTCTTCCATAATGATGTAGGTCTAAGTTCAGCAGCATGTAGAACACTACCATGATCCTTGAAACCTTTGCCATATTACAGGACACCCCAAATCAATCAAAGCACCCGAAGCACTGCTTCAACATGCCAGTGGTGTGCTTGATGATTACTTGGGTGGATGTATGTACCTCACTACACCTTTGTTCAGCTGGTGTCCTGAGATACAGCAAACATGATGCCACGATATATGGTTCCAGATTGTAGCAGCCACCCTGAGACATGTCTTTGTGGATTGAATATTGGTGGGAATGTACACTGCCTTAAAATGAAGGCAGTAAGACTGCTGCTTGAACAGCTTGTACAATCTACTACCAATGATAGAAAATGAGCAGAACAATTCATGGCAGCGTCTTTGTACAGTGGAGCCTGGTTAAAATCTATAACTTCACTGGACCTTTGGTGAAACTGCAAAGTCCTCAAATACTGCTACTGGTTGTTCATGGGCAAGGAGACAAAATATGTTGCTCGGGCAAACGAAGCATCCTTCACTTGCTTTATATATCTATGTACTGTGGATTGACTGATGTGGGTGATGTTGCCAGGGATACCTTGGAATGATCTGGAGGCATAGAAGTTAAAGAATGTTGTGACCTTCACGGTCACTGGCAGTGCTGTGCTAGTGGATAAGTTTGGTGGCAGATAATTTTGCAGTATGTGACACAATTCAGTCACAGTCCCTCTTGCAAATCACAGCCTGTGCAAGCACTTCTCCTCCACCAGTTACATCCAGTCTGCAAATGCAGCTGGGTGCAGAGTATCTCTGGTGCAGCCTGACCTGTCTCACATCCCTCCAATGGCCCTCATCTTCCAAAAAGCACAGACATAGGGGTATACCCATGGGGAAACCCATTGTGGCACTACAGCAGCTGAATGGGAGGAGTACTTTCAGTTCCATCATCCCATAGTGGGACATCACCATTCAGATATCCATAATCAGCTAGAAGCAATCTTGAGGGAGGGAACTACCATGCTCTGAGGATAATCTTTTGGAGGGTACCTTCATGAGAGATTCTTGCCAAAGAACTATCTAAAAATTACAGAACCAGATTTGGAGAGATTTAGGGGGTGAAATTCAATAAGGCCCGAAAACGGGCGCGGGCACCGCGACGCCCGTTCAGACAACGCAGGCAGCACGTCAAGTTGGTGCTGCCTGCTAATTAATATGATAGGAGCGCACATCCTAGCGAGGAACGTGTTGCTGACTGGCAGTGTGCGCAGCAGGGGGCCAAAGTTCACATCGTTGGAGCGAGGCTGGCTTTAATTAAAGCCTGTTCCTTTTCAAGGCAGTCTCTAGCCCTTAAAACTGAACTGCCTTCTGCAAAATTAAAAACCCTTCAGCACTAGGCAGTCTGCAGCTCTGAAAGCTGAGCTGCCTTCTGCACATAAAAATGCTAAAAGTGCTTCAGCAGTAACACAAATGGCTCAACAGGCCGAGGAAAGAGTACCCAAGGTCTCAGATGCAGCACTCCAGCTTTGTGCAGTGGGTCAACACTGGAAGAGAGGTCCTCTACCCACAGGGATCAGGAGGCCCTCCTGAAGGAAGAATGTGGGACTGGATCACCAAGGCGGTCACTGCCAGCAATGTCGTCCCCAGGATCTAGCTCCAGTGCCCAAAGAAGTTTCATGACCTCAGACGAGTGGTCAAGGTTAGTGTTGTATCCGTGTGTTAATGGAGACACGGAATGCAGGAGTTGGTTTAACAGGTGTTTACTAAACAAAGTCTGGAGGTGAACTAAAAGATACAAGACGCTATACAGGCTTATATACCCGAGTGGTCACTACCGGTATCACAGTACACAGGGGCTCTTAAAGGTACATACACCACAATTCCTCCCCTTTTAGATAATTAGTACATAACATTTTAAGTAATCATTAATTAACATGTTTACAAGAACAATAATCTACACATTTGCTGCAGTTAATCAATTATAAGTCAGTCTCTCTGGAGGCTTCCTGACTCGGTCCGGATAACGCCTCGGTGGTGTAGTAGTTTTCGGTGGTGTAGTAGGTTCTTTTGGCAAGGTCGATTCGGCTTGAATGCCAGTGTCGGGTTCATCTGGTTCCAGTATCACCGGATCGGAGGTAGATACTATGGGTATCTCTGCTTCATCATTAGGCGTATAGAGTTGTGGTGTAGGTTGTCCCTTTTTGGATGACTCTATGATCTGGGCAGCATGGCACCTTATTATGCTTTCTCCAATGTCCACGGTATACATCAGTGGTCCTAGTCGTGTGCAAATAGTTCCAGGCTGCCATTTCTCGGTACGGTAGTCCCGGGCCAAAACTTGTTGACCTATCTGGAAGGTTCTAGTTGGCCTTTCATTCATGCCTTGAAATTGCCGGTTCTCTACGTCCCTTCTGATGTTTGGCTTGATCAAATCCAGCCGGCATCTTAGTCTTCTATTGAAAAACATCATGGCGGGAGTTTGGTTTGTAACCACATGTGTTGCATTCCTGTATGCAAACAAGAAGTTATCTACCTTATGCTGTAGATTTATGTCTTCATTACCCATGGCCTTTATGGCCTTCTTGAAGGTCTGGACAAACCTTTCAGCCAATCCATTGGTGGCGGGATGGTATGGGGCGGACGTGTAGTGCTTAACCCCATTGTTTTTTAAGAACTTCCTGAATTCTTCGGACACAAATTGCGGTCCATTATCAGAACAGATCTGTTCAGGCAGCCCATTCCTGGCAAATATGGTCCTTAATACTGTGATGGTTTTTTCCGTGGTGGTGGAGGACATCTTTATTACCTCCGGCCACTTGGAGTGTGCATCAACCGCGATTAAGAACATTGAGTCCATAAATGGACCAGCAAAGTCGATATGTACCCTTTGCCATGGAGATGAGGGCCACTCCCATGGATGTAGAGGGGCTTGTGGTGGGGCGTTTTGGACCTTCTGGCATTCTAGACAGCTCTTGGTCATTTCTTCGATGTCTCCATCGATACCTGGCCACCACACAAACGCTCTGGCTAGGTTCTTCATTTTCACTCCACCCAGATGCCCCTCGTGAAGCTCCTTTAGCACTTTATCCTGGAGTTTGGGTGGAATCACCACTCTGGATCCACACATCAAGGTTCCTCGGCACACTGACAGCTGTTCTCTTCTTTGCGAGAATGCTGGCAACAGTGGTTCGCCATGTGCTGGCCATCCCTTCACCGTTAAATCGTAGACTCGTGAGAGAGTCGGGTCATTTCTTGTTTCCTTTTCAATGGTAGAATTTGTTACTGGTAGACATTCCACTATGGTTGAGTGGAACATCTCCACTGGGTCCACTGTAGGTGCCTCTTCTACCGTTGGCAACGGTAGGCGCGATAAACCGTCAGCATTCCCATGCTGTTTTGATCCTTTGTATTCTATGTCATATTGGTGTGCCCCTAGGAAAAGGAACCACCTCTGTAGCCTTTGCGCTGTCATAATGGGAACGCCCTTTTTAGGGTTGAATATGGAGACGAGGGGTTGATGGTCAGTCAACAAGGTAAATTTTTGTCCGTGTAGGTAATGGTTGAATTTCTTCACTCTCCACACCAGGCTGAGTGCTTCCCTGTCGATCTGGGCATAGTTACGCTCAGCTGAGTTCAATGAGCGTGACGCAAAAGCTATCGGCCGCTCCGAGCCATCAGGGAATCTATGCGATAACACCGCTCCTACGCCGTAAGGGGATGCATCGCACGCCAGTCTGATTGGCAGTGATGGGTTGTAATGAGCCAACACTTCCTTGGACGTGATCAAGCCTTTGCATTTATGGAAGGCACGTTTACAGTTTTTGCTCCATTTCCAAATTACTCCCGTTTGTAGCAGTGCGTTAAGAGGGTGCAGAACAGTTGACAAGTTCGGTAAAAATTTATGATAGTAATTTATCAATCCCAGGAACGACCTTAATTGTGAGACATTTTCAGGTGCTGGGGCTTTTATGACCGCTTCAATTTTTTCAGGTGACTTATGCAACCCTTCTTCGTTAATTATATGGCCACAATATGATATTTCTTTCTGGAAAAATTCGCACTTGGGGCGATTTGCTCATAGGCCCCGTTCTCTCAGCCTAGTGAGCACCTGCTCCAAATTGGCAAGGTGCTCGTTGTCGTTTTCTCCTGTTACAAGGATGTCGTCTAGGTAGCATTGAGTCCCCGGAATCCCTTGCAGGACTTGCTCCATAGCTCTTTGCCAGATAGCTGGAGCTGATGCTACTCCGAAAACCAGTCGATTGTACTGGTACAGGCCTTTGTGTGTGTTTATTGTGAGATACTTTTTAGAGGCCTCCTCAACCTCCATCTGTAGATATGCCTGTGCCAAGTCAATTTTGGTGAAACGTTTCCCTCCGGATAATGAGGCGAAAATATCTTCTATCCTCGGAAGAGGATACTGTACCGTGTGAAGGACCGGGTTTACAGTCACCTTGAAGTCCCCACAGATGCGAATTTTTCTCTGTTCTTCAGATTTATCATTATTCAACGTTTTTTTCATGACCGGGATGATGGGTGTTGCCCACTCGCTCCAATCTACCTTGGATAACACGCCTGCCTTTTCCAAATTCTCCAGCTCTGCCTCGACTGCTGGACGAATTGCGTATGGCACCGGCCTTGCCTTAAAAAACTTGGGAATTGCCGCATCTTCTACTTTTATTGAGGCGGTGACGCCTTTCAAGGTTCCTAGTTCCTGTTGAAACACTTCTTTGGCGTTGGCCAAGATGTCTTTTAATCGTTCAGGTATGACGTCATCTTCATTTTTTTTCTTACTGGTCACCGTCAGTGCCTGAATGGAGTACCAGTCTAAACGTATCTTCCTGATCCATTCACGTCCCAACAGCGGTGGACCACCATCTTGCAGAACGTATAAATACAACTTCTGTATTTCCTTGCCGTTGTATACAACAGGCACCCTTATTTTCCCTCTGGGGTATACTTTCTGCCCCGTATATGTCTTCAAGATAATGGATGTGTCTTTCAAAGGTATATGCGGAAATAGCCGCTCGTAATCCCGTCGACTTATGATGGTCAGAGCTGATCCTGTATCTAGCTCCATTTTAACTGGGGACCCCGCTATCGTGAGGGTAACCCAAATGGTCTGGTAATCTTCTTTGGCAATTACATTATGTAATTTGAGACAGCTTAGTCTCTTGTTTCCGGAGTCGCTATCGCTCTTCTGGTCTTCGGAGCTACTGTCCGTCATCATTTGTACCTTTCTGTACTTTTCCTTATTGATTTTTTTTCTGTCAGTGGGTTTTTTGTTTCCAGATCGGCATACACGTGCAATGTGTCCCATCTTTCCGCATTGCCTGCATGCTTTGTCCTTGAACCAGCAGTCCCTCTGGTCATGGGTGGATCTGCCGCAGCGATAACATCTCTCGAAACCCCGTGTCATTTCATGGGTGCCGAAGTCCTGTGGCTTTTGCTGTATCTCTGCAGCTCCTCTTGCCACTGCTTCGTATGATACAGCCACACTGAAAGCCTTGTCCAGTGTCAAATCTTTCTCAGAAAGTAGCCTTTTCTGTGTTCCTTCACTTAGGAGACCACAGACGAATTTGTCTCGTAGAGAATCTGCCAGTCCTGCCCCGAATTGGCAGTGCTTTGACAGCTTTCTTAATTCGGTGAGGTAATCAGCATTACTTTCATTATTGTGCTGATTCCTCCTGAAGAATTTGAATCGTTCCGCTATCAGCAGCGGTGTTGGGTTTAAGTGCTCTTGTAGTGTATCAACAATCTCTTTAAAATTTTTGTCCATCGGTTTGGCTGGAGTGATTAAGTTTCGTAACAGCCCGTATGTCCTTGCGCCCATCAGATTTAGAAGTACCGATGCCTTTTTATCATCCTCTACTTCATTCGCTGTGCAATATACCTCCACTCTTTCCACATATGTGGTCCAATCCTCTATATCAATATCGAAAGCAGTAATATTGCCAGTCTTAGGCATCCTGAAAAAAAAATGGCGCCTCCCGCGCTTTCCTTTCTTCCCTGCCGAGAAAAAATGGCGCCTCCCGCGCTTACCTGCCGCTGCCGCTGTTGACAACGCTGTTCTCCGCGGTTTTTATTTACACAGATATTTTTAATAGTTGGAGACTCGTTCCCGCCGGACTCTCTGGGACTTTTCCCTCCCTCTGCTTGGTCCGAAAGCCGACCTGCTTTGCAGCGCCGGCCGTCTTCCGAGTGCTCCACCCTCCGTCTCTGTTTGCCTCCGCCTTTCGACTCGCTGCTCGGACCCGCTGCAGAGCCACCCGATCGAGCCCCAGCTCGCCGCCCAGGAAGGATTCGTGCAGTACCTGCCACCAGCCCGGCTAGCTGGTGAAACCACAGTTTTTTTTTGTTGTTTTTTTCCTTCGACCTTCGTCTGAGGAATCGATCTCCTTGAGGTGCTGCCGAATTGCAGGTAAGTCCGTTTCCAATTCGTCGCCACTGTTGTATCCGTGTGTTAATGGAGACACGGAATGCAGGAGTTGGTTTAACAGGTGTTTACTGAACAAAGTCTGGAGGTGAACTAAAAGATACAAGACGCTATACAGGCTTATATACCCGAGTGGTCACCACCAGTATCACAGTACACAGGGGCTCTTAAAGGTACATACACTACAGTTAGTGACTGCATCTTCAAAAGCTGCAATTGCACCACTAGCCTCACACACTGGTTATTGCATGAACCCCCATCATTCACCTACCAACAATCTCTGCTAAACATGAGGCACAGCTCACATTCCTAAATTTACCTCAACCCCTTGGAGGAAACGGTGCCGGCCATTGTTGGCAGGAGCATGTCTGAGCCCTTGGCCAGCAGCGGGGCTGAAAGAATACAAGATGCTGGTATCCTCATATGTTATCCTCCTCCTCACATCCCACTTCCCCCTCATCCCACAATCTCTTCTGATTTACAAACTGCACATGGTGTAACCATGCACCTCTTGTTTTACCCCATCACCTCACCATAACCCTATCCTTGTGCCTTCCTCATTTCAGACACCCAAGAAATCCAGCCAGTGGTTGACCAAGAAGAGGGAGATGAGAATGAAGAAGAAGAAGAAATACCATCACTCAATTTCACACTCCCAGCCACCAGCTCCTCGAGGTCGTACTGCAAGGTCATCTGCAGTGTCCCCCACTAAAAGTCAACAGCCTTCCACCAGCCATGCTGCAGCCACTGGGTTGGCACTGCATAGGAGCACTAGGGCAGGCAAAGGCACACGCAAGACAGTCACTAAGGGAATGCACGAGGGTGATTAGTAGATTTTTTGATGTAATATTGGATGCATATATGGATAAAGTTGGATTGGAAAGTTTGCTTTGTAGTGGCTTTTATTTCAGCATTGTGACCAAGAGGATGCTGTGATGATCAGTAACAGAGGGAAGGTAAGGTGTGGGACAAATGTTGAAAGGGGAATTGAAGTTGCATTCACTGGTACCGCAGGCGGATGATTCGATCCCGAATATCCCGGCCAGAAAGGGGCTGTCTGGGTTGCCCCCTTCCTTCCACTTCCTGCTCTTCCGCTTTCTCCTCTTCTGCTTTTTCCTCTTCCTTCTGCAAGCAGCTTGTCCCCTTTGCTGCCTCTGCTCCATCTCCATGTGATGCTGCAGCCCAAGAGGGACTACAACTAGAGCCCATAGGACTGAGAGCAAGTGGCCTTCCTTCAACAGCCAAAGCCTTGCAAATGTCCAGCAGCACGCCCCGCACACTTTAACAACATTTTAAATGTATTGCACCAAGCCACTTCTCCAGTAAAATGTTAAAAAAACAATCCAAAAGCAAAAATCTAAACTTACCTGAAAGATGTGTGTGTCCCTTTAAGAAGCGCTGGCAGCTTCTCTGTTGTACTGCTGCACGCACGTTCTTCCGTGCGTGGTTTGGAGAGGGCGGTATCAAAAGCAGCAATGTTGAAAATCACAGATCGTGCGTCAATTCAGCCATTGCATGCTGATTGACGTCACGAACTGCTTCATTTAAATGTGGGCGGCGAGTGCAGGCAATTGCAGCGCTGCCAACCTGCCCAAAATGGCGGCCACCGGGTTCCGCACCGGAAGCGGACAGAAGTGAGGCGGCCATCATTTTTCAGCAAAACCGGCATTAATGGCCGGCGCTAAACCTCCCAGTTTCGTGGCATTGTTTAGAATATTAATTATATAACTTAAAAAGAAAATCATGTTTTATATTCAGTATAAGGTTACAGAGCTACAAATTCAAATTTTGAAATGATTTATATTACATTTAAAAAATATTACTTTACAAAAGAATTTATTGTTGATATTTTTATAGTTTAGAATGCAGATATTTTTAATTACAGCGGGAACCAAAGGTGAACATAATACTCCAAGTGCGGCCATACCATAGCCTTGCACAGTCTACGTATAGCGCTCTTAGCTTTACATTCTATAGACCTAAAATTCTATATAATAAGCTGAGATTGGTGAAAGGAAGAAAGATCGTATGATTAGTTGTTGTCATTTGGAATAGTTTAGATATTTTGATATATGATGGAAAATGGAAAGCATGATTAAAAACATAAGAACATAAGAAATAGGAGCAGGAGTAGGCCAATCGGCCCCTCGAGCCTGCTCCGCCATTCAATAAGATCATGGCTGATCTGATCCTAACCTCAAATCTACTTTCGCTCTCCATCCCACCCGAACCCATGTGATCTCCCGGGAGAGGCGAAAAACCAGATAAAAAACCCAATGGCCAATTTGGGAGAAAAAATCTGGGAAATTCCTCTCCGACCCTTCTAGGCGATCGAAACTCGTCCAGGAGATCACTCTGTCCCTGTATTTCCTGCAGTACTTACCTTCTGTAAGAGGTGATCTCCACCCCAGCCAGGAACAGGCCCAATTTACTCTTGAAGGACTCCTAGCTGGCAACCTGTTCCTGAGGTCTCCACTAATCCCTGTGAATAGAACCATCTCCTGAAATCTAACACAGAATTAGAACACAAGAAGTAGGAGCAGGACCAGGCTACACGGCCCCTGGGCCCGCTCCGCCACCTACAGGGCCATGACCGATCCGAACCTAGACTCATGTCCGATTTCCTGCCCGCTCCCCGTAACCCCTAATTCCCTTTACTTCTAGGAAACTGTCTATTTCTGTTTTAAATTTATTTAATGATGTAGCTTCCACAGCTCTCTGGGGTAGCAAATTCCACAGACCTATCACCCTCTGAGTGAAGAAGTTTCTCCTCATCTCAGTTTTGAAAGAGCAGCCCCTTATTCTAAGATTATGCCCCCTAGTTCTAGTTTCACCCATCATTGGGAACATCTTCACCGCATCCACCCGATCAAGCCCCTTCACAATCTTATTTGTTTCAATAAGATCCCCTCTCATTCTTCTGAACTCCAATGAGTAGAGTCCCAATCTACTCAACCTCTCCTCATATGTTAACCCCCTCATCCCTGGGATTAACCGAGTGAACTTTCTTTGTACTGCCTCGAGAGCAAGTATGTCTTTTCTTAAGTATGGACACCAAAACTGTATGCAGTATTCCAGGTGTGGTCCCACCAATACCTTGTACAACTGCAGCAATACCTCCCTGTTTTTATATTCCATCCCCCTAGCAATAAAAGCCAACATTCCATTGGCCTTCTTAATCACTTGCTGCACCTGCATACTAACTTTTTGTGTTGCGTGCACCAGGACCCCCAGATCCCTTTGTACTGCAGTACTTTCCAGTTTCTTGCCATTAAGATAATAACTTGCTCTATGATTTTTCCTGCCAAAGTGCATAACCTCACACTTTCCAGTATTGTATTCCATCTGCCAAATCTCTGCCCACTTACTTAGCCTGTCTATGTCCCTTTGCAGGTTTTTTATGTCCTCCTCACTCACTACTTTCCCTCCCATCTTTGTATCATCTGCAACCTTTGATATGTTACACTCGGTCCCTTCCTCCAAATCGTTAATATAGATTGTAAAGAGTTGGGGTCCCAACACTGACCCCTGCGGAACACCACTAGTTACTGATTGCCAGTCTGAGAATGAACCATTTATCCCAACTCTCTGCTTTCTGTTAGAGAGCCAATCCTCCACCCATGCCAGAATATTACCCCCAATCCCGTGATTTTTTATCTTGAGCAATAATCTTTTGTGTGGCACCTTGTCAAATGCCTTTTGGAAGTCTAAATACACTACGTCCACTGGTTCCCCTTTATCCACCCTGTATGTTACGTCCTCAAAGAACTCAAGCAAATTTATCAAACATGACTTCCCCTTCGTAAAAACAATCTGCAGAAATTGATATTCTCTAGAGAAAGGGCAATGCCCCGGCAGATGATGAGGGGTGGGGAAGGTACCTTACTCAGTGACACAAGGAAGCATGGCCCATGCCCCAAATCACTTCTTTCCCACAGAAAGGCAAAACAAAATGAAAATACCTGCTTCCCCACCCCCCATAACTCAGATAGCAGCAAATGATCTAATGTGAGTGATGGGGAAACATCCAAGAATGGAAACAGGTAAGGTAACATTTGTGGGCAGTTGTATGTATTTGCCATGAAAGTTTTTACAGAAATGTCCACAGCCATTTCAGTAGCTAGTTACAGTGAGGTTCTAAAGATTTATTCAAAACAGAACATTTGTTTATTTTTCTTAGAGGGAAAGAGGAAAATGAGAACAAGAGGCAGAGACAATTTGGAAAGACAAAAAGGGATATAAAAAAGTGGAAGACAAATAGAAAGGCAATAAGGAAGTAATCAGAGAGTGGGAGACAAACAGAGAGACAGTTACTGAAAAGGATAGACTTTATTTTACTGCTGTCAATGAGGAACACCATACAGCAACATTGCTAGCGTGTGCCTTAAGATTTCCGTGAGTCTGTATTTCTAGCAAAATTGTAAGCATTATCTTTTAGACAGAGAAAATCTTCACAAAAGGACTTCTAATGCTGCTACACATAGCAGTCAGAGGAATTCTTATCCCCTCAATTAGAACCCCCAATAAGAATTTCCTCAACGAATAACTTTTGCGGCAAAATCCTCAAAGTGCACTCAACTCTGCAAAGTGTCACCAGATGAACTTCACCTGGATTTTGCCGCGCCAGGAGAGTAAGGATGTGGCACTGGGGTTCTGAGCCAAGGCTTCAGGCTGTAAACTCTATCTCCTGTGAAAATCATAGAAAAGGAGTGAAGTAATGTTCAAAGGCTGAAAACGGATCCCGCAGACAACATGACACTTTCCAGCCAGCCGGCTTCCAGCTGGAGCATCCCTTCTGTACAACCCGTGTAAGGAAGATTGTGAAAAGATAAAGCAATAAAAGAAAAGGCAATGAAAGCATTTGCAAACATGTCTGAGAACAATATGGATATCACATAGCACCCAGAGATCAAATTCTTTCTGATTATAAAAAAACACCTTTATTCAGCCAGGATGTAATGATGACCATGTGCCTTCTGTCAATAGTTCACAAGATTTTGTGTCTAAGAACACTGTTTTAGCCTCATTTGTCTGGAATTTTGGGAGGTAGCATGATGCAATCAACTCTCACTACCAATCCAAATCAGCAAGATTAGATTACCCAGTAAAGATCCCTTAATCTTTGGAAGAAGTTCAGCTTCCAACTGAATTAAAAGAAAATAAATTCTACTTATTATGCTTCACAGGATGTCACAAACCACTTCACAGCCAATGGATTGCTTTGGAAATGCAGTCACTGTTGTTATGCAGGCAAACAGTTTGCACACAGCGAGGTGCACAAATAGCGAGTGAGATGAATAATCGGTTAATCTGTTTTTGGGTGATGTTGGTTTAGTAGGAATGTCGGCAGGACACCAGAAGAACTGCCTACTCTTCGAATCGTGCCATGGCGTCTTTTACATCCATCTGAGCAGGCAGACAGAGATTCACCTTATCTGAAAGATGGCATCTCAAAAATGCAGCTCTCCCTCTGCACTGCACTGGAGTATCTGCCTTGATTAAATGCTCAAATTTTGAGCGATGGTTGGACCCATAACCGTCTGAGCCAAGCTGACATAAAATCAGGATTTTCTGTCGTCCATAAGATAAAAAAAATCATCTGGGGCAGGAAACCTGAACATGGATGACGAAACATCCATTTTCAAAGATTGAAAAAGAAAACTATGATTTTTTGCCACTATTGCGTCAATCTGAAGTTTTTGTGAAACAAGACTGATTAACTGCTGAGATATATCTTGAGGACTGTAATGTTTTATCACATGGTTTGGTATGGGCATGCTCAGTTCGCTCTGGCCTAATAAAGCAAGCACATGGACTAGCAACTCATTATGTCCTTCATTTGTTCTACCCAAGTATATTACATTTTGGCGATGAGGATGGGATCCCAAAGCAATTTTTAGGGATCATGGAAGGACCCAGTGTTCAACCTTCAAGTGGATAAGTTTAAGGTAAATTTGTGACACCTAATCTGAATTTTTGCGATGTTTTACCATTATTGCTCATGCAGAATCATCTATGCTTCACCTTCGCGTGTATGTATACACAGCAACAGCACTGTTGATTCGCACAGGTACACAGGTAGCCTACTGAGTCACTGTTCGGTGGGATCGGGGCAATTATGGCCGCACCTATGGGATTCATCAGAAGCCTTGGCATGTATGACCGAGCTCGCGAACCATTCAGTTCTTACAGTGAGTGGATGGAGATGTTTTTTAAGGCCAATAACATTATTGCCACCGAAAGTGCAGATGAGAATGTTCAAGCTCAAAATAAAGTAATTCGTGAATGGAAGAAAGCAAACTTTCCGATGGAGATTAGGCCAGATGTCTAAGGAACGTTGAAAAACCTACTTGCGCCAGGGAAAACAAAGGATAAGTTGTTTGAAGACATTGTCGAGAAACTTGAGGACCATTTCGACCCAAAGCCGTTAGAAGTAGCAGAGAGCTATAAGTTTGGTACCAGAAACCAAAAACAAAGTGAAACCATCAGTGAGAACATTGTAGCTCTTAAGAACCTGTCTTTGCATTGTAACTTCGGCACTTTTTTGAATCGTGCGTTGTGAGATAAGTTTGTGTGGTGACTGGTGGATGAGCGCACACAGTCCAAGTTACTGAACACTAACGTTTGACATAGCATGCAAAACTGCCCTATCTATGGAGATGACGTCTTTGAATGCTAGGGAGTTCCGTCCAACTCAAGTGACTAGTGCAGCTGAGGTCTGTGGTAAACCACTTTATCGTTACACTATAGTTATCACTGTTGTATTGTTATCACCGTTGTATCACGATACGAGGTCGCCTCTTGTCGCGCTGTTATACCTGGGCTGACCACCTCCGACTCCGCCCATGGCTCCACCTACCTGCCCAGGTATAAAGGTAGTCGACTGGCTGGTATTCCTCCTTGTTGGACCCGATCACCCACGAGGGTGGGCTCTGTTATTTAGTCAATAAAAACCTTTAGTTACGTTCTTAACTCGTCGCCTTTTATTGGACGAATTGATAGGTATATCAATTTTATTGACTAAATTTTAAAGATGTCTACTACTGGCCAGCCAGAAGCCCTCCCAGAAGCACAGCCACACCAGCCGGCTTGGCTGCAAGCCCTCAAACCACCGTACCTGGATCTAAACCCACAGGCAGCAAACGCAGCCCTCAACTTCAAACACTGGCTGGACTGCTTCGAATCCTACCTGGAAGAATCCGGCGCCCCGCAGAGATCCAAACTAAGACTTCTGAACGCCCAAGCGAGCCCGAGAGTATACGCACTCATACAGGACACGACTACGTACGAGGCCGCTATCAACCTACTGAAACAGCAGTACCGCAGCCCGGTAAATTACATGTACACCAGGCACCTCCTAAGATCCCGCCCGCAACAGCCAGGAGAGTCTGTAGCTGAATTTTTACGGGCGCTAAGAGCACTCGGCAGGAACTGTGACTTTAAAGCGGTGACGGCTGTTGAAAATACGGAAGATAATATCCGCGATGCCTTTGTGAAAGGCCTACGGTCCGACTACTCACGGCAAAGACTGCTTGAAGCTAAAGACCTCGACCTGGACAAAGCTGAAGCCCTCGCTCTCTCCCTGGAGGTGGCCCATCAGGACCAGGAGGCGTTTTCCAGGTACTGCTCGCGACCCTGGGACTCGGGCCCGACCCCTACCGCAATACCCTTCGCAGCGCCGCCCCCGGGACCTACCTCAGCGTCGGCGTCCCGGACCCGACCGGGCCCGCCACCCCCGGTACCGGCTCCGACATCGGGCACCCGCGATCGGGCCGCCGGCTGCTTCTTTTGCGGCCAGGAGAAGCACCCGAGGTCGCGCTGCCCAGCCAGGAACTCTACCTGCACAACCTGCAGGAAGAAAGGCCATTTCTCTAAGGCCTGCAGGAGCGGATCTTCAGAGGCCAGCAGTGCCTCATGCGAACTGTGGGGGCGGCCATCTTCTTTCACGGCAACTGAGGCCAGTATCCCCACACGTGAGTCATGGGGGCGGCCATCTTTGATCAAGGCAACCGACCCCAATAGTGCCTCATGTGAGTTATGGGGGCAGCCATCTTCTCCGCCATTTTGTCCTACCTCGTGGGAGATGCCATTTTACCCACCACGCCCGACTGCCACCGGGCCCCCGGACCCGACGACCGCCTCGCCCGCAGACGACAACGACTCGCTTACCTACACGCTAGCCTCCGTCACTCTGGATCAAGCCCGCCCACACCACCTGTCCAAGTCGATGATGGACATCAAAGTAAACGGCCACGCCACGACCTGCCTGTTCGACAGCAGAAGCACGGAGAGCTTCATCCACCCAGACACGGTGAGCCACTACTCCCTCCCTGTCCTGCCAACGCGCAACCGAATCTCGATGGCATCGAGGTCCCACGCCACGGACATTAGCGGCTACTGTGCTGTGACCTTGTCGGTTAAGGGTACAGAGTATAAAAACTTTAAACTCCTCGTCCTCCCCCAGCTCTGCGCTGCCGTCCTACTAGGGCTGGACTTCCAATCCCACCTCCAAAGTGTAACCCTAGCATACGGTGGACCCCTCCCCCCACTCACAGTCGACAACCAGCGAAGGTTAAACCGCCCACCGCGTAACACCTGCAGCCTATCCACCCTCAAGGTGCCGCCACCTTCCCTGTTCGCTAACCTCACCCCCGACTGCAAACCCGTCGCTACCAAGAGCAGGCGGTACAGCGCTGGGGACAGAGCTTTCATTTGCTCTGAGGTGCAGCGTCTCCTGAAGGAGGGCATCATCGAGGGGAGCAACAGCCCCTGGCGTGCCCAGGTCGTGGTCGTTAAGACCGGCGATAAAAATCGCCTGGTCATCGACTACAGCCAGACCATAAACAGATACACCCAGCTGGACGCATACCCCCTTCCCCGCATATCTGACATGGTCAATCAGATTGCACAATACCGCATATTCTCGACCATCGACCTTAAGTCGGCCTACCACCAACTCCCTATCCACCCCGAGGACCGCCAGTACACCGCCTTCGAGGCGAATGGGCGCCTATACCACTTCCTTAGGGTCCCCTTCGGTGTCACCAACGGGGTCTCGGTCTTCCAAAGGGAGATGGACCGGATGGTTGACCAGAACGGACTGCAGGCCACATTCCCCTACCTAGATAACGTCACCATCTGCGGCCGCGACCGGCAGGACCACGACGTGAACCTGGAGAAATTCCTCCGTACAGCCCAACGGCTGAACCTCACCTACAATAAGGAGAAATGTGTGTTTAACACCTCGCGCCTTGCCATCCTTGGCTGTGTAGTAGAGAACGGACTCATCGGCCCCGACCCCGAAAGAATGCGCCCCCTCATGGAGCTACCCCTCCCCCACTGCCCTAAGGCACTTAAGAGAACCCTGGGGCTCTTCGCCTACTATGCCCAATGGGTGCCCAATTATGCGGACAAAGCCAGACCCCTCATGAAGTCCACATCCTTCCCCCTTACGGAGGAAGCGTGCGCAGCCTTCTCCCTCATTAAGGGAGACATTGCCAAGGCCACTATGCACGCAGTGGATGAGTCCATCCCCTTCCAAGTCGAGAGCGATGCATCCGACTTCGCCCTAGCCGCCACCCTTAACCAGGAGGGGAGACCGGTGGCCTTCTTCTCAAGGACCCTACAGGGCCCTGAGATCCGACACTCGTCGGTCGAGAAGGAGGCCCAGGCGATTGTGGAGGCGGTACGACGCTGGAGGCACTACCTGGCAGGCAAACGATTTACCCTCCTTACCGACCAACGTTCGGTCGCTTTTATGTTTAATAACAAGCTGAGGGGCAAAATCAAGAATGACAAGATCTTGAGGTGGAGAATCGAGCTCTCCACCTACGATTATGATATCTTGTACCGGCCAGGTAAGCTGAACGAACCCCCCGATGCTCTGTCACGAATTACATGCGCCAGCGCGCAAAGCGATAGACTTCAGACCCTCCACAACGACCTCTGCCACCCCGGGGTCACCAGACTTTACCACTTCATTAAGGCCCGCAACCTGCCCTACTCCATCGAGGAGGTCAGGACCATAACCAGGAACTGCCAGACCTGCGCCGAGTGCAAACCGCACTTCTTTAGGCCGGACAGAGCAAGCCTGATCAAGGCCACCCGCCCCTTCGAGCGCCTGAGCATCGACTTTAAGGGGCCCCTCCCGTCCTCTGACCGTAATGTGTACTTCCTCAACATTGTTGATGAGTACTCCCGTTTCCCCTTTGCCTTCCCCTGCCCAGACATGACCAGTACCACGGTCATTAAATGTCTGAACGACCTCTTCGCCTTGTTCGGGTTCCCAAACTATATACATAGTGACCGGGGCTCCTCTTTCATGAGCGAGGAACTCCGTCAGTTCCTACTAGCGAGAGGTATTGCAGCAAGTAGGACCACCAGCTACAACCCCCAAGGGAACGGCCAGGTGGAAAGAGAGAACGCGACGGTATGGAAGGCCGTCCTCTTAGCCTTAAAGTCTAAGGGCCTCCCAACCTCCCGCTGGCAGGAAGTCCTCCCGACAGCGCTGCACTCCATCCGGTCACTACTTTGCACTGCCGTTAACGCCACCCCCCATGAACGAATGTTTGTTTTCCCCAGGAAGTCGACTATGGGAACCACTCTACCAACCTGGCTGACCTCTCCGGGGCCCGTCTTGCTGCGAAAGCACGTGAGGGCCCATAAAACAGACCCCCTGGTCGAAAGGGTGAACCTCCTGCACGCCAACCCCCAGTACGCCTACGTGGCTTACCCAGACGGGCGGGAGGACACTGTCTCCTTACGAGACCTCGCACCCTCGGGCACTCCGGAGACACCACCTTTACCCCCCCCCACCACCCCCCCAATTCCAGCCCAGGTAGACGGCATGCCGGAACCCCACGAGCCTTCGCCGACCACGCAGACACCAGCACTAACACCGGATAATGCAGCACCGCCGCTGCGACGATCGGAGAGGCTTACGAGGCCTCCGGACAGACTGACATACCAGAACTGGTAGTACACTTCACCCCGCCGGACTCAAATCTAAACAAGGGGTGAATGTGGTAAACCACTTTATCGTTACACTATAGTTATCACTGTTGTATTGTTATCACCGTTGTATCACGATACGAGGTCGCCTCTTGTCGCGCTGTTATACCTGGGCTGACCACCTCCGACTCCGCCCATGGCTCCACCTACCTGCCCAGGTATAAAGGTAGTCGACTGGCTGGTATTCCTCCTTGTTGGACCCGATCACCCACGAGGGTGGGCTCTGTTATTTAGTCAATAAAAACCTTTAGTTACGTTCTTAACTCGTCGCCTTTTATTGGACGAATTGATAGGTATATCAAGGTCTACAGTCATAAAGCCACCGCTGAACCTAAAGCTGTGAGACTGAGTCAAAAGCATGTCGCTAAGAGCAGTTCAGTGAATTGTTATCACTACAGTGGAAACCACTCACCGCAGTCCTGCCAATACAGAAATATGAAGTGTTTTCACTGCCAGAAGCAAGGCCAGATTTCAACAGCTTGGAGAAGTAAGAAGGAAGTAAGAACCATTCTAGTGGCAATGCAAAGCAGCGACAACAAAAGGGAAGACTTCACAATATTGAAGTGAACACACCTGATCATCATCGGCGACCACTCGAATTCGAGTATGGTATGTCCTTCATCAGTCATCTACTTGTGGGTCTTCAGGTGGCTGTGGAGGCCAATCTGAGATCCACAGACTCTACTACAGTGTGGGCATGTAAGACTATTGGTAGTAACTGGAGTATGGCTCTTCTTAAGTTGTTGTCTCTCCTTATGGCACTGGCGTTTATCCTCAGCAGCACGCTGGAGCTTCTTTTCATGTAGTGCGGCACCATTGTGGATGCATTTTCTCCAATTGTCTCTGTCCAGTGCGATTTCCTCCCAGTTATTAATATCGATATGGAACTTTTTAAGGATTACTTTGATGTTATCTTTGTAACACTTCTTTTGACCACCAGGAGACCTCTGTCCTTCCTTCAACTGGGAGTACAGAACCTGTTTTGGGAGACGTGAGACTGACATGCGAATGACATGTCCAATCCATCGGAGTTGATGCTGCATGATGAGCGTAGTGATGCTGTAGATATTGGCCTCTTCAAGTATACTCCAGTTGGTACGCTTGTCCTCCCAGCTGACCCTCAAGATTTTGCGTAGAGAGTGTTGGTGGTATTGCTCTAAGGCTTTGAGATGTCTACTGTACGTAGTCCAGGTTTCAGCTCCATATAAAAGGGTGGGAAGGATGATGGCTTTGTATACAGGAATTTTAGTTTGGACTTGGAGGTCATGATTTTCAAAGACTCTCCTCAGTTTAGAAAAGGCTGCACTTGCACAACTCAGGTGGTGATGGATTTCAGAATCAATGTTAGCTTTGGAGGATAAATGGCTACCAAGATATGGAAAGGTGTTGACATTTTCAAGGGTGTTATTATCAATCTTTATAGAGGGAGGAGTAGCAAGCTGATTAGGTGATGGCTGGTGGAACACCTGGGTTTTCTTTATATTCATGGTGAGGCCCAGAAGTTTGTAGGCTCTGGAAAAAGCATTCAAGGTGTTTTGTAGATCATGCTCGGAAAGAGCTGTGATGGCGTTATCATCTGCATACTGTAACTCCATAATGGTAGTGATGGAGACTTTGCTCTTGGCCATTAAGCCTGTTGAGATTGAAAAGTCGGCCATCAGTACGGTAAAGGATTTGAATTCCGGTGGGCAGATCATTGCCGATGAGATGGAGGATAACTGAGATGAACACTGCAAAAAGGGTTGGAGCAGCCCTGTTTTACTCCTGTCTCAACTGTCAAGGGCTCTGAAATAGAACCACTGCCGCTGAGAACTGCTGCGGACATGTTGTCATGTAGCAGCCTCAGAACTAAGATGAATTTATCGGGGCAACCAAGCCAATACAGAAATATGAAGTGTTTTCACTGCCAGAAGCAAGGCCAGATTTCAACAGCTTGGAGAAGTAAGAAGGAAGTAAGAACCATTCTAGTGGCAATGCAAAGCAGCGACAACAAAAGGGAAGACTTCACAATATTGAAGTGAACACACCTGATTTTGAAGAACTAGGCATCTATAGTATCTATGCCACTAGTGGCAACACTAGCAGTCATGAGAAAGACTTCTGTACAAAACTTTTGATCGAGCAATATATTGAAATATGTATCGACATGGCTCTATCATGGGTAAAGACACATATGAGAGTAAGTTTAATCAAGTACCATAGATTTAAAAACCTACTCCAGAGAAATCCTAGAGACATGTGGACAAATGGAATGTACAGTTCAACACAAAGGCCAGTCAGTAAAGCTGTCTATTATTGTAGCGAGCTACAACAACAGGCCAACCCTCATGGGCAAAGACTGGTTGAGAAAGTTAACACTAGACTGGAAAAACATCTTCAGTGTAGATGCTTCAAAGAAGCGACTCAACAGAATGCTGAACAAGTACAAAAGCATGTTCTCAGTTATGAGGGCATCACTGGGTCTGACGCGCATATCCGCATCAAGTCCAACACAAAGCCTGTCTATTGTAGGCAAGGATGGTTCTCTATGCGTTGAAATGTCAGGTGGAGGAAGAGCTAACGAAGCTCAGAGAGAATGAAGTGCTAGTAAAAGCTGACAAAAGTGAATGGGCTGCCCTGATTGTGGTAGTGCCCAAAGCAGACAAAACTGTACGCTTGTGCGGTGACTACAAAGTTACTATCAACCAAGCAGTTGACGATGAGCAGTACCCGTTACCTACAGCTTGAACTGTCGCACGCTTACGCTCAGCAGAATAGGAACATAGAAACATAGGAACAGGAGTAGGCCATTCAGCCCCTCGCGCCATTCATTGTGATCATGGCTGATCTGCGACCTGACTCCATATACCCGCCTTTGTCCCATATCCCTTAATACCTTTGGTTAACAGAAAGCTATGAAATTTCCGATTTAAAATTAACAATTGATCTAGCATCAACTGCCATTTGTGGAAGAGAATTCCAAACTTCTACCACCCTTTGTGAGTAAAGTGTTTCCTAATTTCACTCCTGAAAGGTCTGACTCTCATTTTTAGACAATGCCCCCTAGTCCTAGAATCCCCAACCAGTGGAAACAGTTTCTCTCTGTCGATCCTATCTGTTCCCCTTTATATCTTGAAAACTTCAATCAGATCACCCTTTAACCTTCTAAATTCTAGGGAATACAACCCCAATTTGTGTAATCTCTCCTCGTAACTTAACCCTTGAAGTCCAGGTATCATTCTGGTAAACCTACGCTGCACTTCCTCCAAGGCCAATATATCCTTCCTAAGGTGTGGTGCCCAGAACTGCTCACAGTGCTCCAGGTGTGGTCTAACCAGGGCTTTGTACAGCTGCAGCATAACTTCTACCCCCTTGTATTCTAGTCCTCTAGATATAAAGGTCAGCATTCCATTAGCCTTTTTGATTATTTTCTGTACCTGTTCATGACATTTTAATGATCTATGTACCTGGACCCCTAAGTCTCTTTGGACCTCCACTGTTTCTAGCCTCTCACCATTTAGAAAGTACCCTGTTCTATCCTTTTTAGGTCCAAAGTGGATGACTTCACATTTGCCTACATTGAAATCCATTTGCCACATTTTTGCCCATTTACTTAACCTGTCGCTATCCCTTTGTAATTTTATGCTTCCATCTACACTGCCTATAATTCCACTTATCTTTGTGTCATCAGCAAATTTGGATAGATGACTTTCGATGCCATCATTTAAGCTGTTAATAAATACTGTGACTAGTTGAGGCCCCAACACAGATCCCTGCGGGACACCACGAGTCACCTCCCGCCAATTAGAGTACCTACCCATTATCCCTACTCTCTGTCCCCTGCCACTCAGCCAATTTCCTAACCAGGTCAATCATTTGCCCTCAATTCCGTGGGCTTCCACCTTGGTTAGCAGTCTGTTATGTGGGATTTTATCAACTGCCTTCTGGAAGTCCATATAAATAACATGCAGCCCGAGCTTGTGTACCTTGGTCTGAAAGTTGATGCAAATGTTGACAAAGAGAGTCAACAGTATCTCACCATCAACACACACAAGGGACTGTACTCACACACCAAGCTGCTGTATGGTGTAAAGCTCTACCCCAAAATCTTCCAGGCTACGATGGATAAGATTTTGCAAGGAGTTCCAAATTGCCTATGCAATCAAGACAATGTGCTGATCGCAACAAGTAGCGAGGAAGAAAATCTAGAAGTGTTAGATATAATGCTTCAAAGATTGAATGCCCACAATGTCAAATTGGAAAGGAGCAAATGTGCTTTTGTGCAACCCGAGGTTGTGAACCTTGGTCTGAAAGTTGATGCAAATGGCTTGCAACCAGTGAAGGAAAAGGTTGTTGCTGTCATCAATGCTCCAAAGCCACAGAACGTGTCTGAGTTAAGATCTTTCCCTGGAATGGTTTAGTATTACGCATGTTTCTTACCTGAGTTAGCGACCATGTTAGCTCCATTGAATGAGCTCCTCAAGAAGGATGTCCAGTGGAAATGGACGAAAGTGCAACAGGAAGCTTACGACACTTATAAGAGAAGTCTCTCTAGCACTATGATACACAGCGTGAGCTTAAGTTAGCATGTGATGCTTCCCGCTACGGTGTGGGAGCTGTCATAAGCCACGTAATGGATGACAGCCAAGAGAAACCAATCACATTCACAGCGTGAACCCTCACAAAGAGCGAAAGAAACTACGTGCAAATTGAAAAGGAAGCACTCACCATAGTATTTAGAATCAAGAAATTATAACAGTTCCTGATTGGCAGACTCAAAAGTACTCAGTACTGAAAAGAGTGTATGAAAACAGCTTGAATGGATGGACTGATCAGTGTATGGACACAGAATTGAAACCATTCCATAACTGTCATACTGAATTGTCTTGTGAGCAAGGTTGTATCAAGTGGGGAAACAGAGTGATGGTACTTACTTCTTTGACAGATGGAATTCTGGCCGAACTTCATACTGAACATCCAGGCATCGTCAGTATGAAATCAATTGCAAGAAGCTTTGTTTACTGGCCTGGATTGGACAGTGACCTTGAATCACTTGTCAGCAAATGCAGCATTTGCCAAAATTGCAGAAATAAACCACCCAAAACTCCACTACAACCCTGGTCATGGCCAAGTAGACCTTTTCAGGGAGTACATGTAGACTTCTGTGGGAAAGCAAATGATTATTTCCTGGTACTTGTAGATAGTCACTCAAAGTGGATTGAAGTTAAGAACATGGGTTTGTGGCGGTACTACCGAGTGTCCCTTACTTATAATATACATAATTCCCTTTAACTTTACTATGTATGTATATAACTTACCTGTTTGGGCCGTTGCCCCTTTAACTTACCTGTTTGGGCCGTTGCCCCTTTAAGGACGCTTCCTAATGCACTGACGTCACGTCACGCATCACGTGACGTACGCGCATCGGCCGCCGGCCCGGCTCGGCCTCCCGTAATGGGCGCCGGCGCAGCTCGGCCTACCGCACCCGCGACTTCGGCCACATCGGCCAGCCGCAGTGCCGGGTGCCTCCGACTCTCGCGACTTTGGCCGCAACGGCCAGCCACAGTACCGGGTAAACGCGTCGATGTTGCGACGCGGGTCACGTGACCGCCCAAGCGCGGGCAAACGCGTCGACATCACGACGCAGGTCACGTGACCAACCACGCAGGAAAACGCGACCGAGCATGATGACGTCATCATGCTATCCACAGGACTGTGGACTCAGTCCTCGTGACGTCCCCGCTGGGACAAGACCTACCTGCTGGCTCTCCTGCATCCATCTGTATCGTCGCTGTATTCCATCTGTTTTCTGCATTAAAGAACTTATTTATTGTTCTCCTGAAGTCGAACTCGATTACTTAGTAGGCAATTCGTCCAATACCTACCTAGATGAACACGAATCGCTACATTGGTGACCCAACGACGTGAGTACGGGAGCTCATCAATACCTACATTGGTGAACCCGTATCCGTGAACGTTTTTCACGGAAGCAACGCACAGCCTGAACCTCGTCTTCACAGAAGACAACCGACGAACAACCGAAGAACAGCAACCGACGAACACCAGTTCCTACATTGGCGACCCCGTCTTTGCGAACGTATTCGCAAAGGAAGCGCAGCCTGGAGATGATCCCGTTTTTCACGGACAAAACGCAGCCGGACCCCGATTTTTGTGAACAATTTTCACAAAAGAAGCACGCCATGGAAGCCCCAGCCGTTTCGCTGTCGCTACCACAATTCAGGGAGAAACAACCGCCCTCGTGCTTTGTAAAGGTAGAAGCCCTGTTCGCCAAGAACATCGATGCGGCGCAGACCACGCACTTGCTTACGGTCTCCGTATTCGACTTTTCTACCGCCATGCGGGTCGTCCGCCTCTACGTCCAACGCAACAGTAAGTATAAATCTCTCCAAGCGCGGGGTACAGCATGTTCGGGCCCACAAGATCGGAGAGCGCCCTGCAGGCATACCACGAGGACTCACCCCCGCGAATCACGAGGACTCGCTCCTCACGACCCACGAGAACTCGCACCTCACGAACCACGAGGACGCACTCCTCGCGCACCACGAGGACCCCTCCCTCGCGAACCACGAGGACCCATCCCTCGTGAAACATGAAGACTCGTTCCCCGCCGACGATGCACCAGCCTGTCAGCCTGCTGGTTGTGTTACCTACCACACTTTTCGGCGAGAAAGAAGCATTGCCACCCTCCAGGCAGTTTACCCCTAACGAAATCAACAACAACCCGGACCGTTGCCGCCCTTTCTCCAGTTTTCCCCTTAACAAACACAAACATCTACTGATGCTGCAAACGTCGAGGACGGGTCCAACGGGCATCCCGCGGCTGCGATCGGCCACGCGAAAGTTGCTGTCATCACTGATCAACGCAACAACTGTTCACTCTCTGTTGTGTTACCATCGTAGCACTACGGCACGCACCGTTCCGTGCGTTCCAGTCTCCCGAAGACTTCGCTCACCTGTTGGCGAGTTCACCGACCTCGCCCATCAAGTCCTTCTGGATCGCCCGTTCGGCGTTCCTGCAGATTTCGTCAGAACAAGGACTTTTCCCAATATCAACAGAGCGATCGTCCGCGTCCGCCCAACCTGCCCGTCACTCTGAAAAGGCCTGCTGTTTCGCCCCGGCGCCCGTTCGAACCATGGGCTGCTGAGGTCGCACGTCTCCACGGTCCTTCGCCTGATGGATACGTTTTATTCGCCACGACGCACGTAAGGATCCGCTCACAACCAGCATCTTTAGACTTCACCCGCCAAGTCGAGACAGCACGCCCGCCGAGACCACCAGCTCGTCAGACCATCTCATCTTTGGACTTTCGTTAAAGCGAATTCTGGGGGGGGCGTATGTGGCAGTACTACCGAGTGTCCCTTACTTATAATATACATAATTCCCTTTAACTTTATTATTTGTATGTATATAATAACTTACCTGTTTGGGCCGTTGCCCCTTTAACTTACCTGTTTGGGCTGTTGCCCCTTTAAGGACGCGCCCTAACGCACTGATGTCATGTCACGCATCACGTGATGTACGCGCGGCGGCCGCCGGCCTGGCTCGGCCTCCCGTAACGGCCGCCGGCACAGCTCGGCCTACCGCACCCGCGACTTCGGCTGCATCAGCCAGCCGCAGTGCTGGGTGCCTCCCGCTCTCGCGACTTCGGCCGCAACGGCCAGCCGCAGTACCGGGTAAACGCGTCGACGTTGCGATGCGGGTCACGTGACCGCCCAAGCGCGGGCAAACGCGTCGACATCACGACGCAGGTCACGTGACCAACCAAGCGCGGGAAAACGCGACCGAGCGTGATGACATCATCACGCTATCCACAGGACTGCGGACTCAGTCCTCGTGGCGTCCCCGCTGGGACAAGACCTACCTGCTGGCTCTCCTGCATCCATCTGTATCGTCGCTGTATTCCATCTGTTTTCTGCATTAAAGAACTTATTTATTGTTCTCCTGAAGTCGAATTCGATTATTTAGTAGGCAATTCGTCCAATACCTACCTAGATGAACACGAATCGCTACAGGTTCAAATATTACAACTGAACATACCATAGATGAGTTGAGGTCGATCTTTGCATGTCATGGCTTACCTGAAGAGCTTGTTTCTGACAATGGCCCTCAGTTCCGTTCTGCTCTACTCCAAGAATTCATGAAACAGAATGGTATCAAACACACTCTCATTCCACCATATCATCCAGCTTCAAACGGAACAGCCGAAAGGTTAGTCAGAATAGTAAAAGAAGCTCTCAAAAAGCAAGCGTTGCAGGGTTGTTCGGGACTCAGCATGAAGCAACATTTGGCAAATTTCTTGCTGAAGTACAGAACGGCTCAGCACACTACAACCAGACGTACCCCAGCAGAACTCTTGATGAAGAGGAGATTGAGAACACGATTGAGTCTTGTTGAACTGAATTTGGCCTCAAAAGTTAAACAGAAATGGTTGAGTCAGAAATGTTATTGTGAAACCAATCAGAAAGAACGTAGTTTCAAACAAACGAGCGTGTTTGTATTCTCAGTCCTCCTGGCAAGTCGAGTTCACACAAGTGGGGTGTAGGATCCATAGTAGAGGTTGGTGGAACCAAGAGATATTTGGTTGGAATTGGTGACAACATCCGAAGTGTTTATGTAGATCAAATGATCTCTGCTAGACGTGACTGTGAACACATACAGGAGCTTGACTCAGTTCAGACTTCAGTAACTGAAGTACCAGGTTCAAACAAGTCTGAGATAGAAACAGGATCATCTTTTAGTTCGGAACCAAAACAAAACAGCCCGAAAATTGGATCAACATCAAAACCTTCTGTAAGGAGATCAGTAAGGCTCCGCAAACCTGTTATTAAACTGGATTTGTAGTTAATTGAAAATCAGAAAAGCCTGGAGTTTTTGTTACGTGGTACACGTAATGCTGGGAAAGGTGGAACCATAGATTTGTTGTATTTAAGAGGGGAATAAATACATTTTTTTTAAGGGGAAAGCAGTGTAATGTATTATCACATGGTTTGTCACATGGTTTAGTATGAGCATGCTCAGTTCGCTGTGGCCTAATAAAGCAAGCACATGGACTAGCAACTCATCCTGTCTCTGTCCTTCATTTGTTTTAACCAAGTATATTACAAGGGCACTTTAATTTAAATTGAAACAAGCATAATTTATTAGTCATTGATGTATTGGACAGTGCTCAGGAAAGATCAACTAAGATAATTCATACCTTGAGAAAAGATTAAGAGGGAACAACAACAGAAAACACTGGAAAAACTCAGCAGGTCAGGCAGCATCCGTGGAGAGAGAAACAGAGTTAACGTTTCAGGTCGATGACCCTTCGTCAGAACTGGAAAAAAGCAGGAAATGGAACAGATTTAAAGCAAGTGGGGGCTGGGAAATGGGGGAGGGGATGAAAGAACAAAAGGGAAGGTCTGTGATAGGATGGAAGGCAGGAGAAGTAAAGAGGCATTAAGACATATTCAAGGCAAGAGGAGGTGGTAATGGGACAGGTTAAGAAACAAAGGATGGCTCTAGATGGAGTGTGAATTGCGCTGGCAGAATGAAAGACAGCTGGCATGTGGGAGAGAAGAAAAAAAGGCACAAATAAAAAGTGGATAAAAAAAATATATATGTGATAGGGGCCGAAATTATGATCTGAAATTGTTGAACTCTATGTTGAGTCCAGAGGGCTGTAAAGTGCTTAATCGAAAGATGAGGTGCTGTTCCTCGAGCTTACGCTGAGCTTCCGTGGAACAATGCAAGAGGCCGAGGACGCTGAGGTCTGAGTGGGAATGGAGCGGTGAATTAAAGTGACAGGACACCGGGAGCTCGGGGTCACCCTTATGGACTGAACAGAGGTGTTCCGCAAAGCGGTCACCCAATCTGCGTTTGGTCTCCCCAATGTAGAGGAGACCACATTGTGAGCAGCGAATACAGTATACTAGATTGCGAGAAGTACAAGTAAATCGCTGTTTCACCTGGAAGGGGTGTTTGGGGCCTGGACAGTGGGAAGGGGGGCGGTATAAGGGCAGGTGTTGCATCTCCTGCGCTTGCACGGGAAGGTGCTGGGTGAAGGGGACGGGGTGTTGGGGTGATAGAGGAGCAGACTAGGGTGTCGCAGAGGGAGCAGTCCCTACAGAATGCTGAAAGGGGATATGAGGGGAAGATGTGTTTGGTGGTGGGAGCCCCTAGAGTTCGCTTAACAAAACTAATTGCAAAGATATTTAAAAGACAATTAGTATAAGGAACGGAACATAAAACGAGAAGGATCATTGGAGTTAAGGTATCCATCTGGTAGATTAAAGTGAGATAGTCTGGACACTGTCAAGACTAGTGAAACAGCGCTGACATGGGCTGGGCCCTTGGTATAGAAAGGCCTTGTACTGCTTGTACCAGGGAAGCTAGAATGAGAGAGATAAGATAAATTCTAATGAGTTGAAGAACGTATAAACAACATAACGATGAACAGGGTAAACTTGTAGGAAAAATACTGGAAAGGCGGGGTCAAGATGCTAACCTTAATTTGAGTGGCAATTGTATTTTGACCATTGGAACCAATTGAAAAAGGTGATTTTGTTAAAGGCCAAACGAACTTTTGATAAGAAAAGGGTTAAAACCTCGATACTCAAAGAACATTCACACAGACTTACAGTGAGAACAAAGGAACAGACTGAAGACAACATCACCTGTGTCTGAGAGGTTCCAGAGGCCAAGGGCTGCGAGCCACTCATTAAACTGTCGCCTGTTGTTAAGTATATTGTGCTGTAAGCTTAATAAATCTTGATCTACTGTTCAAACATACTGGCTGCTGCCTATTGGTGTCTTGTCCAAGAATCAGAGATCATTAAGATCTTACAACCACCACCCCCTCAGTGCTGCCAGAGCTAGGTACCCAGTGTTCCCAGAACAGGACAACTCCACTGCAGGGCTGCCACATACCAATACCTCCCCCCATTGCTGCCATACCCCAAAAGCCTCACTGCAATTCAGTCAAACTGGCATCGTCAATGCTGCTACAATCTACGACACCCTTCTTCATTGTGAGCAGATCATGCGACCCATCCACTATTACTTCAAAGCCTGGTAACTTCCTCAGTATAGCCACATTCTAGGAAGTTCCATTTCCAGTGCTGAAAGATCCTAGTACATTCCCGCACAGTGCTGGTCCTCCTCCACCACTGCCAAACACCAGGGAGCACTCAGTAAACCAAACTCCACATTCCACCTGCCTTGATGCTACCAACCCTAGATTTTTCATCCTTTGCCAAACTGTCATAACCCAGAAACACTCCTAAAAGCTACCAAAGTTCTGAAACATCCACGACTCCCTATTTCCAATACCACTAATTCACAAGCACCCCCACCACCCCAATCTATTATATGCTGCCTAACAACTTCCTATATATCCAGGGTTTTATCAAAAGCCGTGATATAAAAATTAAGTACATTGGTAAAGGAACATATAATAATGATAATCAGGGCCACTCATTTATCGTTTACATGGAAAAATGGATAAAGCCATAGAATTTAATCATCAAAACACTGGTAAACACCAAGACACTATGGCCAGAATTATGCTGGTGCTCAGTGGATGGGATTGGTGGCGGGTTGGCAGTTAAATGTGAATTGATTGACAGCGGTCGGGAACCCGCTGTCAAATTGCGCACACTTGCCTTTCGCTGAGCAGACCCAACAGGCAGTGGCAGGGGAGCCAATTTAAATGATTAGTGGCTTGTTTACAGCCACTTAACAATGGTGTTAAACTTACCTTTTGACTTTGACAGCTCGCCCATGGATTTTAATCTGTTGCTAGACCACGTATGTGAAGCTGAGGTGGGAGGTCAGTGGCCATTGAATCAGCTGATGAGTTAACAGCTTCAAATCTCAAGTAAAAGCTCCCACCTTACAGAGATATCTTCCTTCAGCCACAAGCTCTTCATCACTGCATTTTCACAACAGATTCACCGTGCTGCAAGTCTTTACACAAGTCTCCATCCAGTCTGACCTCATTACCTCTCTCACCATTGACAGATCGCTTCTGTCATCTCTACTTCACCTGCCATCTATTCCATCAGCATGGGTGCCCTTTATACTCTCTCACCTTGGTCCTCAGAATCCCACCATAATCAGCCCCAACACCAGCAGCACCAGGCACACCAGCAGCACCAACAACAACACCAACCTTCTCCACAGTCAACTGATGCTGCACAGGACAGAGGGCATCAGCACCCGACCACATTGCTGCCCGGGAGGCCAGGGATGGCCTCACCATGGCCACATTTACTTCATTTGATGCTGTGCACCCTGGCTGCCACATGATGCATCAGGTTGGCACCACCCCACACCAACACCATAAAGCATCCTTACAACACCCAAGCCATTCCTTTCACATTCATCACCATTGCGGGGGGTACCATTATGTCTCACCATTCACTGCAACTCACTTAGCCACTTCCAAACGTGCACACAAATCTGTCCAAGAACGCAAAGTGTTGAAAATAAAGGTTTCAATGTTTGACACCACATTAACAGAAACTTTACATGAATATTACATAAAATACCCAACTGCCTACCCTTGTGTGTTATTAGTTGGTATGATTGCACTAGGATGAGGGTGAGCATGAGGGGTAGCTAGTGAGATGGGGATGTGATAATGTAGATAGAGAGGGATGGATGGGGGTGCAAGGTAAGTTGGTGTGAGAAGGATGTGCAGGAGTAGGGTAGGGAAAATAGAGCGATGGGGATGTGATGAGAGGCACAGCAGGATGAGGTTGAGTGTAGCTTTGTACTAACATTTCGCGATCTACTGAGATCATTGAAATGTTTGTGGCACTGCACCCAGGTCCTCCTGACCACATCCCTGCTTATGCCTGCCTCTGAAATGTGCGACCAGGCTGTGTTGATCTCCTGGGGAGGTCTCTTCCACCATGGGAAGGGAAGAGAACCTCCCTACGTGCTGTGACTCCCTCCATATGCTTATGTGTCATGGGAGAGGCTGTGTGCAGCCCTGCGCCTTTGTGCAGTGCTTGTCAGTGTTTGCAGCACCTCAATGCTGTAGAATACTGACAGCACAACTGTCTAAAGTTGGTCATCGTCCCTTTAAGGAAACTGGCTGATGACGCATCATCAAATGACGTCACCAGACCTGCTTCCTCTAATTGGTGGGGAAACGCACTGGGTGGGCTTAATAAGCCAAATCAAGGGATAATCATTTTCCAGAGCGGGATGGAGCCAGCAGCGGGGTCAGGATCCATCACCGACGTCGCCCGCCACGGACCCGCCAAAGTCAGCAAATTACGGCTTATGTAATTAGAACTGAATTCACCTTATCCAGTCATTGTAAATCAATGACCCTGACAACCCATTGTGAGTTACGTGATATTATACCCCTATTGTTGTAAAACAGTGAGGAGATCTCCTAGTATATCTATCTATCTTATTAAGAATCTTACATCTATGAGCACTGCTTCTCTGCACAATTTAACTTCCTGTTGTCACACCTTTTGCGTCAATGTTTTTCCTTTATGAATTCATACGTCCACATTTATTATTGGTTTTTCTTATATAAACTCAGGACTCTGAAAACACAATTTAGTCATCAGGTTCCCAAAAATTGCTCCAAATGTTTTCTGAAACCTACTTTGACTGCCAATTTTCTAATGTTCAAATCTCAAATGTCAAAAATAAGGCTTTATAAAAATAAAAACATTCAAAAAATTATATATTTTGCAATAACACGATTAAATTTATCCATTGAATTGTTTTCTGTGTCTTTTAATGCTTTCATTAAAATTTTTACTTGAAGGCCTCAGCCTCTCCCAAAAGCTTGAGTTTAGACTTGATATTTTTGCCTCGAGCTGTGACTGTATGAGCTGAGGTTGTATTGTGCAGTCTCAGGATGCATCTCGTACATGCCTTGTATCTCAAATGTCGCACTTCAAATTTCCCATTTCAAATTGTTACACTTTGTTACTTTCGATGTATATATCACTGTTACAAATTTCAGATCTACACTAGATATTGCCTCGGATTCAGTGTTACTGGTCACTCCCATAAGTGGAGCCTGTGCCCCTTATGATCATGTATATACTTTTACTGGCCAATATCTAATTAAACGATAGCACGAGTCAGGGGCTGTAACTGCAACATCCTTCACTGCGTGTAATGGATACTGTAATCTCGCACGTGTTCCATGTACATTTCTCCTATATTCCTGATAATAACAACAACAGCTTCATTTATATAGTGCCTTTAATATAGTGAAATACCCCAAGGTGCGTCACAAGAGAGAAAATTTGACACTGAGCCACATAAGGAGATATTAGGACAGGTGACCAAAAGCTTGGTCAAAGAGGTAGGTTTTAAGGAGCGTGTTAAAGGAGGACTCTAGTGAGATGTTGCCAAGTGTAAACCAAAAAACTACTTTATTTTATATATAGTATTTGAATCAACAGAATACAGTTTTTGTAGTGTCCGTGTGTTGATAGAGACACTGAAGACCGGAGTTGGTTCATAGGTGTTTACTAAGCAAAGTCTGGGGGGGGGGGTTCTAACGGATATACACAATATACAGGCTTATATAGCCCGAGTGGCCATTACCGGCATGACAGCACACCTGGGGCTCTTAAAGGCACATACACTACAATTCCTCCCCTTTTAGCTAACCAGTACATCATATTTTAAGTAATTATTAATTACATGTTATAAGAAAAATAATATACACATTGCTGTAGTTAATTAATTATAAGTCAGTCTCTCAGGAGGCTTCCTGACTCGGTCCGGATAACGCCTCGGTGGTGTTGTAGTTTCTGGTGGTGTAGTAGGTTCTTTTGGCAAGGCTGATTCGGCTTGAATGCCAGTATCGGGTTCATCGGGTTCCAATATCACCGGATCGGAGGTAGATATGGGTATCTCTACTTCATCGTTAGACGTATAGAGTTGTGGTGTAGGTTGTCCCTTTTCGGATGACTCTATGATTTGGTCAGCATGGCGCTTTATTATGCTGTCTCCGATGTCCACGGTATACATCAGTGGTCCTAGTCGTGTGCAGATAGTTCCAGGCTGCCATTTCTCGGTACGGTAGTCCCGGGCCAAAACCGGTTGGCCTATCTGGAAGGTTCTAGTTGGCCTTTCATTCATGCCTTGAAACTGCCAGTTCTCCACATCCCTTCGGATGTTGGGCTTGACCAAATCCAGCCGGCATCTTAGGTTCCTATTGTAGAACATCATGGCGGGAGTTTGGTTAGTAACCATATGCGTTGCATTCCTATATGCAAATAAGAAGTTATCCACCTTGTGCTGAAGTTTTATGTCTTCATTACCCATGGCCTTGATGGCCTTCTTGAAGGTCTGGACAAACCTTTCAGCCAATCCATTGGTGGCGGGGTGGTATGGGGCGGACGTGTAGTGCTTTACCCCATTGTTCTTTAAGAACTTTCTGAATTCTTCGGACACAAATTGCGGTCCATTATCAGAACATATCTGCTCCGGCAGCCCATTCCTGGCAAATATGGTCCTTAATACTGTGATGGTTTTTTCCGTGGTGGTGGAGGACATCTTTATTACCTCCGGCCACTTGGAGTGTGCATCAACTGCGATTAAGAACATTGAGTCCATAAATGGACCAGCAAAGTCGATGTGCACCCTTTGCCAGGGAGATGAGGGCCACTCCCATGGATGTAGAGGGGCCTGTGGCGGAGCATTTTGGACCTTCTGGCATCCTAGGCAGCTCTTGGTCATGTCTTCGATGTCTCCATCGATACCTGGCCACCATACAAACGCCCTAGCTAGGTTCTTCATTTTCACTCCACCCAGATGCCCCTCGTGAAGCTCCTTTAGCACTTTATCCTGGAGTTTGGGTGGAATCACCACTCTGGATCCACACATCAAGGTTCCACGGCACACTGACAGCTGTTCTCTTCTTTGCGAGAATGCTGGCAACAGTGGTTCGCCATGTGCTGGCCATCCCTTCACTGTTAAATCGTAGACCCGTGAGAGAGTAGGGTCATTTCTTGTCTCCCTTTCAATGGCAGAATTTGTCACCGGTAGACATTCCACTATGGTAGAGTGGAATATCTCTACTGGGTCTACTGTAGGTGCCTCTTCTATCGTTGGCAACGGTAGGCGTGATAAACCGTCAGCATTCCCATGCTGTTTTGACCCTTTGTATTCAATGTTGTATTGGTGTGCCCCTAGAAAAAGGGACCACCTCTGTAGTCTTTGTGCCATCATAATGGGGACACCTTTTTTAGGGTTGAATATGGAGATGAGGGGTTGGTGGTCAGTCAGCAAGGTAAATTTTTGTCCGTGTAGGTAATGGTTGAATTTCTTCACTCCCCATACCAGGCTGAGTGCTTCCCTGTCTATCTGGGCATAGTTACGCTCAGCTGAGTTCAATGAGCGTGACACAAAAGCTATCGGCCGTTCCGAGCCATCAGGGAATCTATGGGACAATACCGCTCCTATGCCGTAAGGGGATGCATCGCACGCCAGTCTGATTGGTAGTGATGGGTTGTAATGAGCCAAAATTTTCTCGGATGTGATTAAGTCTTTACATTTATGGAAGGCACGTTTACAGTCTTCGTTCCATTTCCAAATCACTCCTGTCTGTAGAAGATCATTAAGAGGGTGTAGAATAGTTGATAAGTTCGGTAAAAATTTATGATAGTAATTTATTAATCCCAGGAATTACCTTAATTGTGAAACATTTTCAGGTGCTGGGGCTTTTATAACTGCTTCAATTTTTTCAGGTGACTTATGCAACCCTTCCTTATTAATTATGTGGCCACAATATGATATCTGATTTTGGAAAAATTCGCACTTGGGGCGATTTGCTCGTAGGCCCCGTTCTTTCAGCCTAGTGAGCACCTGCTCCAAATTGGCAAGGTGCTCGTTGTCGTTTTCTCCTGTTATAAGGATGTCGTCGAGGTAGCATTGAGTCCCCGGAATCCCTTGCAGGACTTGCTCCATAGCTCTTTGCCAGATAGCTGGAGCTGATGCTATTCCAAAAACCAGTCGATTGTACTGGTACAGGCCTTTGTGTGTGTTTATTGTGAGATACTTTTTAGAGGTCTCCTCAACCTCCATCTGTAGATATGCCTGTGCCAAGTCAATTTTTGTGAAACGTTTCCCTCCGGATAGTGAGGCGAAAATATCTTCTATCCTCGGAAGAGGATACTGTACCGTGTGAAGGACCGGGTTTACAGTCACCTTAAAGTCCCCACAGATGCAAATTTTTTTCTGTTCCTCAGAGTTATTTTTCAATGTTTTTTTCATGACTGGAACGATGGGTGTTGCCCATTCGCTCCAATCTATTTTGGATAATACGCCTGCCTTTTCCAAATTCTTCAGCTCTGCCTCGACTGCCGGACGTATTGCGTATGGCACCGGTCTTGCCTTAAAAACTTTTGGAATTGCTGTATCTTCCACTTTTATTGAGGTGGTGATGCCTTTCAAGGTTCCTAGTTTCTCTTGAAACACTTCTTTGGCGTTGGCCAAGATGTCTTTTAATCGTTCAGGTATGATGTCATCATTGTTTTTTTCCTTACTGGTCACCGTCAGTGCCTGAATGGAGTGCCAGTCTAAACGTATCTTCCTTATCCATTCACGTCCCAACAACGGTGGACCACCATCTTGTAGAATGTATAAATACAACTTTTGTATTTCTTTGCCGTTGTATACCACAGGCACCCTTATTTTTCCTTTGGGGTAGACTTTCTGCCCCGTATATGTTTTTAAGATAATGGATGTGTCTTTTAGAGGTATATGCGAAAATAGCCTCTCGTAATCTCGTCGATTTATTACGGTTAGAGCTGATCCTGTATCTAGCTCCATTTTAACTGGGGACCCTGCTATTGTGAGGGTAACCCAAATGGTTTGGTAATCCTCTTTGGCAAGTACATTATGTAATTTGAGACAGCTTAGTCTCTTGTTCCCGGAGTCGCTATCGCTATTCTGGTCTTCGGAGCTATTGTCCGTCATCATTTGTACCTTCCTGTACTTTTCTTTATTGATTTTTTGTTTTCTGTCAGTGGATTTATTTTGTCCAGATTGGCATACCCGTGCAATGTGTCCAATCTTACCACATTGCCTGCATGCTTTGCCCTTGAACCAGCAGTCCCTCTGGTTATGGGTGGATCTGCCACAGCGATAACATCTTCCGAACTCCTGTATCATTTTATGGGTGCCGAAGTCCTGTGTCTCTTGTTGTATCTCTGCAGCTCCTTTTGCTGCTGCTTCGTATGATACAACCATACTGAAAGCTTTGTCCAATGTTAAATCTTTTTCAGAAAGCAGTCTTTTTTGTGTTCCTTCACTTAAGAGACCGCAAACAAATTTGTCTCGAAGATAATCCGATAGTCCTGCTCCGAATTGGCAGTACTTTGATAGCTTTCTTAATTCGGTTAGGTAATCAGCGTTACTTTCATTCTTGTGTTGATTTCTCTTGAAGAACTTGAATCGTTCCGCTATCAGCAGCGGTGTTGGGTTTAAATGCTCCTGCAGGGTATCAACAATTTCTTTAAAAGTCTTGTCCTTTGGTTTGGCTGGAGTGATTAAATTTCGTAACAGCCCGTATGTCTTCGCGCCCATTAAGTTCAGAAGTACCGAAGCTTTTTTTCATCTGTTATTTCATTTGCAGTGCAATAAACCTCTACTCTTTCCACGTATGTGGTCCAATCTTCTATTTCGCCATCAAAAGCCTCAATATTACCAGATTTAGGCATTTCAGAAAAGATATGGCGCTTCCCGCGCTTTTTTTTTTCTCTCTGTAGCAAAGATATGGTGCTTCCCGCGCTTTCCCGCCGCTGCTACCGATAACAACGCTGTTTTACTGTGGTTTCCGTTTATTCACTGTTGGAGACTCGTTCCCGACGGAGGTCTAAACGCTGACCTGCTTGCCGCGCCGGCCGTCTCTCGAGTGCACCCTCCCAGTCCGTTATTGCTTGCCTCCGATTTCGCTGCCTGTCTCAGCTGTAGAGCCCGCCGCTGGAGCTCCAGCATGACGCCCAGGACGGATTAGCGCAGTACCTGTCACCAGCTTGGCCAGCTGGTGAATCCACAGTTTCTCTTACTTCCTTGAGTCTTCTGGACGCTGGAGGAATCGATGTCCTTGAGGTGCTGCCGAATTGCAGGTAAGTCCGTTTCCACTTCGTCGCCACTGTAGTGTCCGTGTGTAGATAAAGACACTGAAGACAGGAGTTGGTTCATAGGTATTTACTAAGCAAGTCTGGGGGGGGGGGTTTCTAAAGGATATACACAATACACAGGCTTATATAGCCCAAGTGGCAAGTACCAGCATTACGCACACCTGGGGCTCTTAAAGGCACATACACCATAATTGCTCTTAAAGGCACATACACCACAGTTTTTCTCCTTACTGGTCACCGTCAGTGCCTGAATGGAGTGCCAGTCTAAACGTATCTTTCTGATCCATTCACGTCCCAACAACGGTGGACCACCATCTTGTAGAATGTATAAATACAACTTTTGTATTTCTTTGCCGTTGTATACAACAGGCACCCTTATTTTTCCTTTGTGGTATACTTTCTGCCCGGTACATGTTTTTAAGATAATGGATGTGTCTTTTAAAGGTATATGCGGAAATAGCCTCTTGTAATCCCGTCGATTTATTACGGTTAGAGCTGATCCTGTATCTAGTTCCATTTTAACTGGGGACCCTGCTATCGTGAGGGTAACCCAAATGGTTTGGTAATCATCTTTGGCAAGTACATTATGTAATTTGAGACAGCTTAGTCTCTTGTTATCAGAGTCACTATCGCTCTTCTGGTCTTCGGAGCTACTGTCCGTCATCATTTGTACCTTTCTGTACTTTTCTTTATTGATTTTTTTTTTTCTGTCTGTGGATTTATTTTGTCCAGATCGGCATACCCGTGCAATGTGTCCAATCTTTCCGCATTGCCTGCATGCTTTGTCCTTGAACCAGCAGTCCCTCTGGTTATAGGTGGATCTGCCGCAGCGATAACATCTTTCGAAACCCTGTGTCATTTCATGGGTGCCGAAGTCCTGTGTCTTTTGTTGTATCTCTGCAGCTCCTCTTGCTGCTGCTTCGTATGATACAGCCATACTGAAAGCCTTGTCCAGTGTTAAATCTTTTTCAGAAAGCAGCCTTTTTTGTGTTCCTTCACTTAAGAGACCACAGACGAATTTGTCTCGAAGATAATCTGCTAGTCCTGCCCCGAATTGGCAGTACTTTGATAGCTTTCTTAATTCGGTGAGGTAATCAGCGTTACTTTCATTCTTGTGTTGATTTCTCTTGAAGAATTTGAATCGTTCTGCTATCAGCAGCGGTGTTGGGTTTAAGTGCTCCTGCAGGGTATCAACAATTTCTTTAAAATTCTTTGGCTGGAGTGATTAAATTTCGTAACCGCCCGTATGCCTTTGCGCCCATTAGGTTCAGCAGTACTGAAGCTTTTTTTTCATCTTCTATTCCATTTGCAGTGCAATATACCTCTACTCTTTCCACATATGTGGTCCAATCCTCTATTTCGCTATCAAAAGCATCAATATTGCCAGACTTAGGCATCTTAGAAAAGATATGGCGCTTCCCGCGCTTTTCTTTCTTTTCTGCAGAAAAGATATGGCGCTTCCCGCGCTTTCCCGCTGCTGCTGCCGATGACAACGCTGTTTCCTGCGGTTTCCGTTCTTTTTTTTCTTTTTTTTTTCTTTATTTACAGTTGGAGACTCGTTCCCGCCGGACTTTCTATCCAGGTTTGAACGCCGACCTGCTTGCAGCGCCGGCCATCTCCTGAGTGCTCCTTCCCAGTCCGTTATTGCTTGCCTCCCATTTCGCTGCCTGTCGCAGCTGTAGAGCCAGCCGCTGGAGCCCCAGTCTGACGCCCAGGAAGGATTAGCGCAGTACCTGCCACCAGCTTGGCCAGCTGGTGAAACCACAGCTTCTCTCACTTTCTTGAGTCTTCTGGACGCCCGAGGAATCGATGTCCTTGAGGTGCTGCCGAATTGCAGGTAAGTCCGTTTCCACTTCGTCGCCACTGTAGTGTCCGTGTGTTGATGGAGACACTGAAGACAGGAGTTGGTTCATAGGTGTTTACTAAGCAAAGTCTGGGGGGGGGCGGTTCTAACGGATATATAGCCCGAGTGGCCATTACCGGCATTACAGCACACCTGGGGCTCTTAAAGGCACATACACTACAGTTTTCAGTGAATTTCCATCTCTTGCTGCTTCTCATAACACAAAATATAACAAAATATGTTACTGTACCTCTGTTACTGGACTAAACTCACTTTACAGGCTAGCAAACTCTGAAACTAGCTGACACGAGTTCTTCTCTGACAGAACATACATGTTCATATTCCAGCCAAGAGGGCTGGATTTTCATTGAGGAGTCGGGTAGGAGGCGGGACTGCAACTTTCGGGGTTGTAGTCCCGCCTCCATCGAGTTCTAGCCAACCCACGTGATTTTGACTTGATTGACCTTGTTGAGCCCGCCCAGCGGGCCAATTAAGGGCCACCCGGCAACAGGTGACATCACAGATTGATATTTCAGCTGTCAAGACCTTTTGACAGATGAAATATCAGCGTTTCACAGCTGTTTGAAGCTGTCAAACACTGACAATCTGTACTCCAAGTTAGTTCCTTCCTGTCAGGATGATTTAGAGATCTCCCCGGAACAGAAAGCTGAATGCTGCAGATTTTGACAACTCGCGGCCATTCTGCTTTCTGTGTCGGTGAGATGAGGGACTCCCAAGACCTGAGGGAAGGAAAGGTGTAAAGGTATATAAATGTAAGTAAAACTTCTTTAAACACACCAAACACACTTACCGCTGCACTCACCTGAACACCGGACATCTTGACCCCTCCAAGCCCTTCATCCCGACGGCCCGCCTCGCTAACTTGGCATGGTTTGGAGCCGTCGGGAATCCCACATTTCATCAATGAAAATAGGGATTAGGCTAAAAACTGCCTGTTAACTACCTGTTAACAGGCAGTTAATTGGCACTAATCCCCTTCCCGCCTCGGGGAGGCGGGTCCCAGTGCGGTTCGGGTACCCACCTCCTTTGAAACTGGCATGGAGGCGGGTTGAGGGCGGGATGGGTTCGTGCCCCCCCCCGATTTCGGGATTTTAACCCCCCACATGCCTCCAATCCCGCTTCCACGGCCCAATGAAAATCCTGCCCAGACTCCCACTGGCTGATTGGAAAGTTAGGTCTCTGTGTTAAAGCTGCAGTAGACAGTTATTTTTAACACTGAGAGAGGAAGACAAAACCTTCACTTCTGCCTTTCTGTGTTGAGGATTAGTTCACTGAGCCACCAATCAAAACTGCTACCTTGAATAATGACTCTCGGCACATACGTTGTTTGTTTAGCTAAGATCCTACTGTGTTCAATGAATGGAACTGCACTCTGCCATGGTGCATTTGGCAACTCCAGGGCCATCTGCAGCGGGCCCTTTTGTGACTGGTTCTATAGAGACCTTAGGTTCCAATGTATAGGAGTCTCTTCAGGATTCAACATGCAACAATGCATAACAATGAGAGATGAAGCAGATGGGGAGTTGGAGAAAGTAAAAGGGGTCTGACAAAATCTCAGCACAGTGTATCTTTTGGTATTTAGCAATATTTATGGGGTGGTTCAACCCCAGGCAATAGATGAAGATTTATCACCTATTATAACATTTAAGGAGAGGAGCATAGGGTCAATGTTCTGGTTATAATGTCAGAAACATTTTACTTTCCAGGCTTAATCTCCAGTATTTAAATGATGGTCCTATCAAGAAATAGCCTTTTTTTCTTCCTGAGTACATAATATTCCTTTCATGCAATAGTCTTCTTAAACTTCCAAGATACAGTGTATCTAGCTTCACATAATCACATATGCCCACGGAAAGGTCTTTCTCCCTCAACAGTTCCACAAAATACCTTTATCCACTTCAATATACCTTGTGCATCTCACAATGATAAGAGTCACCCTCATAAATAAAGACAAAGTGCTGGATTTTCATTCAGCAGTCAGGAAGGAGGTGGGACTACAACTTTCGGGTTTTAGTCCCGCCTCCATCGACATCCGACCAATCCACGCGATTTTCCCTTGATTGACCTTGTTGAGCCTGCCCAGCGGGCTCAGCAGGCCAATTAAGGGCCACCCGGCAACAGGTGACGTCACAGACTGAAATTTCATCTGTCAAGATGTGCTGACAGATGAAATATCAGTGTTTCACAGCTGTTTGAAGCTGTCAAACACTGACAGTCTGAGTTCTAACCTGAGTCCTTCTACGCAGACTCAATTAGAACTCTCACCGGCACTGAAAACTGCAGGCTGTCACTTTTGACAGATCGCAGCCATTCTGCTTTCAGTGCCGGCTGAGTGCTGGACTCCCGACGCCTAGAGGAAAAAAGGCTGTTAAGTACAGGTAATTTAAACTTCTTTACACACTTTAGACACACCAAACACACTTACCTTTGCACTCATGCACCCATCACTCACCTGAACACCGACATCGCGACCCCTCCAAGTCCTTCAACCCGACGGCCCGCCTGCTCTAACCTGGCGTGGTTTGGAGCCGTTGGGGATCCCACACAACACCCTTCAAAATAGGGACTAGGCTAAAAACTGCCTGTTAACTACCTGTTAACAGGCAGTTAATTGGCACTAATCCCTTCCTGCCTCGGGTCGACGGGTCCCAGTGCGGGGCGGGTACCCGCCTCCTTTGAAACTTACGTGGAGGCAGGTTTTGGGCGGGTTGGTGTCGGGACCCCCGAATTCGGGATTTTAGCCCCCCGCACGCCTAAAAGCCCGCCTCACGGTACACTGAAAATCTAGGCCACATTGTCAGCTGTAGCTCAGTGGGTAGCACACTTGCCTCTGCGTCAGAAGGTTGTGGATCCAAGTCCCGCTCCAGAGACTTGAGCACATAAAGCTAGGCTGACAGTCCAGTGCAGTGCTGAGGGAGGGATGCACTATCGGAGGTGCTGTCTTTCAGATGAGACGTTAAACCGAGGTCCTGTCTGCTCTCTCAGGTGGACGTAAAAGATCCCATGGCACTATTTCGAAGAAGAGCAGGAGCGTTATCCCTGGTGTCCTGGTCAATATTTATCCCTCAACCAACATAACAAAAACAGATTATCTGGTCATTATTACATTGCTCTTTGTGGGAGATGGCTGTGTGCAAATTAGCTGCTGTGTTTCCCACATTATAACAGTGACTCCACTTCAAAAGTACTTCATTGACTGTAAAGCGCTTTGAGACATTCGGTGGTTGTGAAAGGCGCTATATTTCTTTCTTTTACAATCCATGCTGGCATTGCAAATGATCTGGACAGATACGCAATTTTGCTCTTATCGATTCTGTCAGGCTTTTGTCTTCATCAAAATTTATTTCCACCCTCTGAGAGAGCAATGGTAACTACACAGTATTTCAATGTTGTTAAGGATGGATCAGATAATTATATATTCATAGATTTTCTTAGGACTGCATTCCAATTTTTCTCTTCTGCAATCTGGAATCTCATTTTAGAAATGTCAAATGTTCGCCCTATAAATATCCTGTGTTAGAGTGAAGTTCATTGTACTTCTCTTATGCATGGTTTGGATATTTGGCATTGGTGGAGTTGTAAACCACATGGTCAGGTCACAGTCTGTTCCCTAAAGCGCAGAGAATGGCATTACATAATAGAGACACAGAGACCTGCATATTAATATTTTACCTAGCAGCTATTTATTGGAAGAAGCTTGCTGCCAAGACCTGAATCAGCAGTGATACATAAGTCATTGGTGTTGCCAGTACTATTGCAACACATCCGTGATGATGCTCTTGGCATTACGTGTTGTCTGCACCATTGGTAGAATGAAAGCCTTTGCTGCTAATGAAAATGTGCACTTATGGACAGTAGTTACTGTATTTGGAGTATATTATAGACTGCTGAATAGTAGAAAGGAGATAAAGAATATCTAAAAAGTTCAAGAAAAACTAAGGAACAACAGGGCAATGATAATGGGTGACTTTAGTTATTTAAAGATAGATTAGGATAACAGTAATTTAATTTGCAAAGAAGGGTAGGGTTTCTACAATGTGACCAGAATTGTTTTCTACATCAGTGGGGTAGAAACCCCTCTTCTGTGACCAACATTTTTCCTCCATTAAAGGGAATAGGCAAACAAAAGACAGGCAGGCAAGCACAGAAGTGGAATTTCTGCTCCAGTATGTCTAACAAGGAAAGAGAAAGTGCTGGATCTAGTTCTAAGAAATGAAATGGGGCAATTGGAATTGTAAAGTTATGTGTGCATCTAGGAAACAGCAAACGTAACAAAATTAGGTTTGATATAAAATATTAAAAGCAGAAAGATCAAAGATAAAGCTACCTGATTGGAAAAAAGGCACTTTAAGTAAGATAAAAAAGAAATGGTTCAGATAAACTGGAAAAGATTGGCAAAGAAGAGCACAAACAATGGGAAATGTTAAAACTGGAGATTTAATGTACAGACTAGATATATTTCCACAAAAAGTAAAGGAAGTACTGCAAAAGGTTGAGTTCCTTGAATGAGCAGAGAAATTAAAATTAAAATGAGACTTAAAAAGAGCCATAACACAAATCTAAGGCTAACAACACAAAAGAAACTCAAGCTAAATAAAGGAAAAATGACTAGAAAACTAAGGAGTTTCTATATTAGTATATTCCTCTGCTTCAAATATTTATCCACTTTTCCCTTAAAAGATGCAGTGATCTCTTCAACCATTTCCTGTTACAAAGCATTCCAGGCTCCAACAACTTTCTGCATAAAGAAATTTCCTCAAAGCTCTCTCCTCTCTCTCTTAGTGAAAATTTGAAATTGACAGCTACTTGTCACTAGCAAGAGTAAACAGCCTTTCCTTTTCACCCTATCAAAATCTTTCATCTGTTTATTAAAAGTGTTGAATGCATTGTAACAGTCCCATTCTTTGCATTGAAAACTCCTATTCAGGCTCTATGGCAAAATTCACGATAAAAGTGTCATCATTCATTGGCAGCTCCTGTAACACCTCTAGGCAATGTTATAATTGGCATTTGTAGTGTTAAAAGACCTTTCATATAGGGTCAGCTGCAGACTATTCGGACTGTATTTTAACTTTAGGACTAACATATATAAGCAAAAGCAAAATACTGCGGATGCTGGAAATCTGAAATAAAAATAGAAAATGCTGGAAATACTCAGCAGGTCAGGCAGCATCTGTAGAGAGAGAAACAAAGTTAACGTTTCAGGTCACGAACCTTTCATCAGAACTGACGAAGGTTCTGACAAAAGGCCATCGACCTGAGATGTAAATACAGATTGGACGATCGCTTTGCAGAACACCTCCATTCAGTCCGCAAGCACAACCCTCAGCTTCTGGTTACTTGTCATTATAATTCTACAACGGTCCCAGCGGATTGGAAGGTAACAAATGTAACACCGCTATTCAAGAAAGGAGGGAGATAGAAAAAAGGGAACTTCAGGCCTGTTAACCTGACATCAGTGTTGCGTTTGCAAAGATAATCCAGAGGCCGTATGTAGAACTCAACTCATGTCGCTTTTAATGGCTGATGCAACCACACTCTTACAGGCAAAAGCAATCGAATACCTATATCCAATGTCAGACATAATATAACGATAACAGCACTATCAAACTTCATGTGCTCAGGCCAAGGCAATCGAGTACCTATCCCCAATGTCAGACATAACAATCAGTCATCGGGAAAATATTGGAATCCATTGTTAAGGAAGTGTTATCAGGGCACTTAGAAAGTCATAACATGATTAGGCAGAGTCAACATGGTTTTATGATAGGGAAATCGTGTTTGACAAATTTATTCGCGTGTTTTGAGGATGCAACTAGCAGGGTAGATAAAGGGGAACCTTTCAACTTTTTGAAAAGTCAGCACCCGGCAAAATCCATTGAAAAATGTTGCAAAATTGGGCATTTTGGCCCCAGGAGTGAAGTGGGCAGTAAATGAGGCAGTAAATGAGGTGCTAATGGTCTGAGTAGAGCGCGGCAGAGGTGCTATTGCTAGAGCGCTGCCCAATTTCAGCCGACCTGCGTTCAGCAATCAACCTTCAAGCCTTGACTCTAGTTTATTCCAACTCTTAAAGGGGAGGTCATTTCAATCTGCAGCTGCTCATTCTCAGCAGTGCTGCACTTGAGTGCGACCTCTCAGCTACTGAGACAGCTTTGTGCCATGGTTGCTGCAAGGGAGAGGGATAGGGCTACTCGATTCAGCGATGTGGAATTGGATATGTTCAGCAGCTTGTCTGACAAAGTCTCAGCAGAGTTATGGCCAACAAAAAAGTTTCCCCAAGATGGCGCCTTTAAATAGCACGCGGAGCCGACTCACGACTGCAACTCGACAGCTGATGCTGTCGTTGTTAGTGCCAGGTGGTGAGTGAGGGGGCGGAGCTGAATTTTGTATCTGGGGCACTAACGGGGTGCTGCGCACGGCAATGATGTCGTCATCACCAGGTGCGGCCGAGCGGTACCTACAGGAGCCGGGTGCTAACGGCAGGCACAAAGCAGCTGAATTGCACGCCCAAAGAGCCTGCAAAGGGATATAGTGAGTGGGCAGTAAGGTGGCAGATGGAGTATAATGTGGGGAAATGTGAGGTTATTCATTTTGGTAGGAAGAATAGAAAAACAGAATGGGCCAGAAATTCCAGGCCAGAAGCGTGAGTACGGTCGGCTTACTCACGCTTCTGGCCGTTGGAAATGCCAGCGTTCAGCATGAACAGCGCATGCGGGGACCGCCGGCATTTCCAGACCTCGAGCGCGTGCGACTGCACAGGCAGCGCTTGCGCAGTGAACTTCGTGGATTTCATTCATGAAATCCGTGAGGTTAAGTCCTTAGAAGTTACACTGAAAAAAAGCAAGTGTAAAGTGGTTCATTGGCTGCGGAGGAAGATATATTTTATCGTGGAGCTTTTGAAATGCAATATTTTTGTTTGGGAAAGGGAGGGAAGTTATTTTAAGAAATTTTAAGTAAGTTTTAAAGTTAAAAAATTTTTTTTTTTAACGGGTTTTCAGAACGGTAGGTAGAAGGAGCAATTGTGGCTGTGTGAATGGAATGTGAGAATGAGTTATGTATGTATGTCCACATATATTCCTTTACGTATATGTATATGTTTTATATTCCTTTACTATGAATGTATGTTTTTAATTATGATTTTCCAATAAGTTACTTTCTCTGAAAGTCATAATTAAATAATACATTCATACACATAAGTAAAGGAATATATACATAACACGCAAAGGAATATATACAGACATACATACTTTCAGAAGCTCCACGATAAGAAATATCTTCCTCCGCAGCCTCTGTAGCAACTGTACCCATGCTTTTTTCATGTGTAAGTTGTAATGACTGGACTTCACTGAAAGCATTAATGAAAGCGGCGAATTATACTGTGCACGCGCTGCATGTGCAGTCGCACGCGTTCTGCCTCTGAACCCCTTCGTTCAGAGGACAGGAAATGCCGGTTTTCCCCACATGCACTGTGCATGCTGAAAACCGGCATTTCATCCGGCCAGATGCGTAAGTACCCCGACCGTACTAGCGCATTTGGAAGGGAATTATTGGGCCAACATTTTACATGTCAATAAAATAAAAAATTTAACACTTGCACGACTTGCCCCCTCGCATCTGCGACTGAGGGTCCAAGGAGGTGCATTGCGCAAGAGGTCATCATCGGACGTATCCTCACACTGTTCCCTTTGGGGAACTGTATGAAGTGGTGGAAGGATTTATGGCCGTGATTAACGCTCATTCCGTGACCGTAACCATCTTTGAACCAGCCATTAGGGTGGTTAGTCCTATGGCGGGAGGGTTTTACGGGCTCCCACAACCCATCTGAGGGGGGGGGGCCACCAACACCCACGGACGCAAGTATCCCACTGGATGTCCACCCAGAATTTAAAGTTGGAGCTCCGACTCCACTTGCCGGGACTGTCTGGAGTGGGGTTCAAAACCCTACTCCTTCTGGCCCAGCGGCGGGGATGCTTACTGCTACGCAAAAGGCCCACTCCGCACAAAAGGTGACACCCATACGTTTCCTGCGCCTTTTCCCTCCCCGTGACTGGAGCCCTATGCTGCCATTTCACGTTGCTAATCGGATTGGGCGTTAGTCATAGCGGTAGGATCCCCGCCGCTGGGCCAGATCAGGGTAGGGTTTCGAACCCCGCTCCAGACAGTCCCGGCAAGTGGAGTCGGAGCTCCGGCTCTAAATTCTGGGTTGACATCCAGTGGGATATTTGCGTCCATGGGTGTGGGTGGCCCCCCCTCCTTGTATAGCTTGTGGGAGCCCGTAAAACCCTCCCGCCATAGGACTAACCGCCCTAATGGCTGGTTCAAAGATGGTTACGGTCACGGAATGAGCGTTATTCACGGCCATAAATCCTTCCACCACTTCATACAGTTCCCCAAAGGGAACAGTGTGAAGACATGTATGACGACGACATTGCTAAATAAATAAATGGAATTAAAAAAATTCTTTTAGGGCTTTTAAAAGTCTTTAAATTGCTTTAATTCTCTTTAAAACTACTTCAGATTACTCAAAATAATGTAAACATTTTAAAAAGTTTATAAAAGTTACCAAAATCTTCAAAAAACTTCCAAAAACCTATTTAAACTGCTGCTTTGCATGTAAAAAAGCAAAGCAGCTTGACAGGAACATTGGGGGCGTGTCCAGTGAAACTGAGACCTCAAGGGGCGTGTCTCACTTACACTGCACGCTCCTGGGTCCGCGCTGGCTGCACTCCTGGGTGGCGTGACGTCATACGCTGCCCGGGAATGTGCTTTCTATTTCTCCAAGTTCAGGCGTCCCAGAAGCTGATCGGCAGGAGCGCGGGGTAAGTGCAAATACGGGGCTTGCACGCGCTGCAAGCCCCGTTCTGGAATTTCTGGCCCAATATTTTTTAAATGGTGAGAAACTTTTAATTATTAGTGTTCAGAGAGATTTTGGTGTCCTCGTGCAAGAAACACAGAAAGCTAGCATGCAGGTACAGCAAGCAATAAGGAAGGCAAATGGCGTGTTGGCCTTTATTGCAAGGGGGTTGGAGTATAAGAGTAAGGAAGTCTTGCTACAATTGTACAGGACCTTGGTGAGACCACCTGGAGTACTGTGCACAGTTCTGGTCTCCTTATCTAATGAGGGATATACTTGCCCTGGAGGTGGTGCAACAAAGGTTCACTAGATTGATTCCTGGGATGAGAGGGCTGTCCTATGATGAGAGATGGTGTAGAATGGCCATATACTCTCTGGAGTTTAGAAGAATGAGAGGTGATCTCGTTGAAACATACAGGATTCTGAGGGGGATTGACAGGGTAGATGCTGAGAGGTTGTTTCCCCTGGCTGGAGTGTCTAGAACTAGGGGTCATAGTCTCAGGATAAGAGGTAGGCCATTTAAGACTGAGATGAGGAGGAATTTCTTCACTCAGAGGGTTGTGAATCTTTGGAATTCTCTGCCCCAGAGAGCTGTGGATGCTGACTCTTTGAGTATATTCAAGGCTGAGATCGATAGATTTTTGGACTCTAGGGGAATCAAGGGATATGGAGATCGGGCGGTGTGATGAAATAACTGTGTTCTGATATTTGTACTTGCACTTGTAATGTCTGGAATGTTCCACTAGGGGGAACAACTAATGCTCCTCCCTGGCCCCGCCCCTCTTCTGGTATGTTCTACCAAGGGCTCGGTCGATGATGGACTCTGTTAACTCTGCCATGATTCTTATTTAATAAAAGGCTTCAGTCTTAAGCTTTAACTTCGGATTCGGGCAGTTATTTGGCACATCAATTTTATTAAATAACTACTTTTGGAAGATGGATCGATTTTTGAAACCAGAGCGTCTGGATATCGATCCCCATTCGGCAGATGCGTCGAAGAAATTTACGCATTGGCTCCGATGTTTTGAACACTTCATCGCATCATCGACCGATCCGACGGTTAACAAGTTGGGTCTTCTAACCAACTTGGTAAGTCATCAAACTTACTCTATAATTGAAGATATTACTACATATGAAGAGGCCCTCGCAGCTCTTAAAGCCCAGTACCTTAAGTCGGTTAACGAAGTATACGCCAGGTATCTCCTGCCTGCTCACAGGCAATTACCCGAGGAATCTCTGGATGATTTCCTGCAGGACCTTAAGGCTTTGGCTAAGGGTTGCAACTACAAGGCTGTCTCTGCCATAGTGTATCAGGAAGAAGCCATCCGCGATTCTTTCATATCTGGCCTCCGATCTAATTATATTAGACAGAGACTCCTCGAGAACGACTCGTTAGTTTTAAAAACGGTTGTCGCTGCTGCTCGATCGTTAGATGTAGCCCAGAAGAATTCAGAAGTGTATGCATCAGCCAATGCATCTTTCTCAGCCTCGTGTGTTCCGAGTATGGAGGCATCCATAACACCAATGGAGCCCCCACTTAATCCTATTGTTGCGGCTGTGCCCCATGGGTCTAAGTGTTATTTTTGTGGCCAATCTAAACACCCCAGGCAAAGTTGCCCAGCCAGAGAGGCTACCTGTTTTAAATGTAAGAAACGGGGACATTTTAGTAAAGTGTGTAAGGGTAATCCTGTACCCGATGTCTTCTCTGTTGCCGCCTATCGTTTTACTCTAGCCTCGGCTACGGTTGACCAGACTATACCGTGTTCCTTGTCAAAATCTATGATGGACATTAAGATTAATGGTCGTCCTACTGGGTGTTTGATAGACTGTGGCAGTACTGAAAGTTTTATACACCCCAACCTTGTTAACTCCTGTTCATTGAAGGTGTATCCTACTCGAAGTGAAATTGTGATGGCGTCCAAATCCCTTACTTCGGAGGTAACTGGATATTGTAAAGTCACATTGACCGTTAAGAATACGGAGTATAAGGATTTTAAACTCATATTACCTCAGTTGTGTGTGAACTTAATATTAGGCTTGGACTTCCAGTGTCAGCATGAGAGCGTTACCCTTAAGTATGGTGGATCCCAGCCTCCGCTCACAGTCTGCGGCCTTTCTACTTTAAACGTAAGCCCGCCTTCTTTGTTTGCGAACCTTGCTCCTAATTGTAGACCTATAGCGACTAAGAGTCGACGGTGTAGTTCAGAAGATAAAACATTTATAAAAGAGGAAGTGGAAAGGCTTCAACGGGAGGGAATCATCGAACACAGTGGTAGCCCGTGGCGTGCCCAGGTGGTGGTGGTTAAAACGAATGAGAAGAAAAGACTTGTGGTCGATTATAGCCAGACTATAAACTTGTATACCCAATTAGACGCCTATCCTTTGCCTCGTATTTCTGAGATGGTGAACCAGATAGCTCAGTACCGCGTGTTCTCCACCATTGATTTGAAGTCTGCCTACCACCAACTCCCCATCAAAATAGAAGACCGACCTTATACGGCCTTCGAAGCTAATGGGCGCCTGTTCCAATTCCTTCAGGTGCCCTTTGGAGTGACGAATGGGGTATCCGTCTTCCAACGGGAGATGGATCGTATGGTGGATGAATACGCGTTGGAAGCAACATTCCCGTACCTGGACAATGTTACCATCTGTGGGCGTGACCAACGGGAGCATGATCAAAATCTCGCGAAGTTCCTAGAGACTGCAAAGAGGTTAAACCTGACCTACAACGAAAACAAGTGTACCTTCAATACTACACGTTTGTGTATTCTTGGTTGCGTTGTGGAGAATGGGGTAATCGGGCCAGACCCTGAAAGATTACGCCCACTTAAGGAATTACCTTTACCTCACACTGTAAAAGCCTTAAGAAGGTGTCTGGGATTCTTCTCGTACTATGCCCAGTGGGTGGCTAGCTACTCAGATAAAGTCCGACCTCTTATTAAGTCAACGTCTTTTCCGCTATCGGCGGAAGCTCAGGAGGCTTTCCTTAATATCAAACGGGACATTGAGAAGGCAGTGGTATGTGCCGTGGATGAGAAGATCCCATTTCAAGTGGAAAGTGATGCATCTGATTTTGTGTTGGCAGCAACTCTTAACCAAGCTGGTAGACCAGTAGCCTTCTTCTCTCGTACATTGCAAGGACCAGAAGTTCAACATTCTTCAGTGGAAAAGGAGGCACAGGCAATTATTGAAGCAGTCAGGTATTGGAGACATTATCTCGCTGGCCAACGTTTTACGCTCATTACTGACCAGCGATCTGTGGCCTTTATGTTCAACACTAAGCAGAGAGGCAAGATCAAAAATGATAAGATTTTAAGATGGCGAATAGAACTGTCAACATATGACTATGATATTCAGTACAGGCCTGGAGTATTTAATGAGCCATCGGATGCTTTGTCACGAGGAGTATGTGCTAGTCTAGGTACAGATAAGCTTCAAAGTCTCCACGACGCACTCTGCCACCCTGGGGTTACCAGAATGAACCACTTCATTAAGTCCCACAATCTACCCTACTCTATTGAGGAGGTCCGGACAATGACCAGAACCTGTCATGTTTGTGCTGAATGCAAACCCCACTTCTATAAGCCGTCCGAGCCAGCTCATCTTATTAAAGCAACTCGACCATTTGAGCGTTTGAGTCTCGATTTTAAAGGTCTCCTTCCATTGAGCGACCGTAATGTCTATTTTCTTAATATTATAGACGAGTACTCTCGGTTCCCTTTTGTTATCCCCTGTCCGGATGTGACTAGTGCTGTTGTAATTAAATGCCTCTGCCAACTGTTTTCCTTGTTCGGCATGCCTAACTATATACATAGTGATAGGGGTTCTTCCTTTATGAGCGAAGAATTATGACAGTTTTTGCTATCGAAGGGGATTGCAATGAGTAGAACTACCAGCTATAACCCTCGTGGTAATGGGCAGGTCGAGAAAGAAAATGCGACAGTGTGGAAGGCTATTGTACTGTCTCTGAAGTCACGAGGCCTGCCGACCTCTCGCTGGCAGGATGTCCTGCCAGACGTGCTGCATTCCATAAGGTCTCTTTTATGTACAGCGACGAATGCCACCCCTCATGAAAGGATGTTTAGTTTTCCAAGAAAAGCTACTAATGGAGTATCGTTACCCACATGGTTGACGACCACGGGCCCTGTGTTGTTGCGCAGACATGTGAGAAGCCACAAGACTGATCCACTGGTGGAGGAAGTACAACTCCTCCATGCTACTCCCCAGTATGCGTATATTCAATATTCGGATGGGCGAGAGGATACGGTCTCTATTAAAGATCTTGCACCTGCTGGAGCTCGAAAAGAGTTCGACTCTGAGAGTAGAGTTTTCAATCGTGGTATTGGACCTTCAGAGACACAAACCCTCAGTGTGGAAAATACTGATGATTCTGGGAATTCGAATGAACCGGAGTTAGTACTCCGGGAGGAGCCTCAGCAAGAGTTACGTCGTTCCCAGAGGATTATCAGACCACCTGACAGACTGAATCTATAGCAGGGGGTGAATGTGATGAAATAACTGTGTTCTGATATTTGTACTTGCACTTGTAATGTCTGGAATGTTCCACTAGGGGGAACAACTAATGCTCCTCCCTGGCCCCGCCCCTCTTCTGGTATGTTCTACCAAGGGCTCGGTCGATGATGGACTCTGTTAACTCTGCCATGATTCTTATTTAATAAAAGGCTTCAGTCTTAAGCTTTAACTTCGGATTCGGGCAGTTATTTGGCACATCAGGCGGGAAAGTGGAGTTGAGGTCAATGATCAGTCATAATCTTACTAAATGGCGGAGCAGGCTCAAGGGGCCATATGGCCTACTCCTGCTCCTAGTTCTTATGTTCTTATGTTATGTTCTTATAGTTTTTCACCCTACACCCACTCTGATCTCTCTGTCCTCGGCCTCTTACACTGTTCCAATGAAGCTCAATGGAAGCTCGAGGAACAGCATCTCATCTTTCGATTAGGCACTTTACAGCCTTCTGGACTCAGTATCGAGTTTAACAATTTCAGACTATAACCTCTTCTCCCATTTTTTCAGACAGCAGGAACTGGTAATGATTCTGCTGTTGTCATTTACACCTCCTCTAGACGCATCTTTTGTTTCTTTACTTGTCCCATTACTGTTAAGTCTGTGTGTTATATTGCGAATTACTACACAGACCACAAGAGTAAACTTTAACAGGACTTTACTGGTTGAAGGTCAGGGCGGAACTGCCCAATAAATCCTTACACAGTACTTATATACCGGTGTGGTCACCACCGGTATTACAGTATACAGCAGCCAAGATAAAGTAGTGCAACCCTTATAATAGTTCTCTTAAAGGTGGAACGTTACATACACATACAATCCTCCCTTTTTAGGTTAACAGTATATATTCCCATTAAACATAACATCATAACATATATACACAACTTCATGTAAAAACAGTTCACAGATTCAGTCTCTCTGGAGGCTTCCTGACTCGGTCCGGATAACGCCTCGGTGGTGTAGTAGTTTTCGGTGGTGTAGTAGGTTCTTCTGCCAAGGTCGATTCAGCTTGAATGCCAGTGTCAGGTTCATCTGATTCCAGTATTACCGGATTGGAGGTAGATACTATGGGTATCTCTGCTTCAACATTAGGCGTATAGAGTTGTGGAGTAGGTTGGCCTTTTTCGGATGACTCTATGATCTGGTCAACATGGCACCTTATTATGCTTTCACCAATGTCCACGGTATACATCAGCGGTCCTAGTCGTTTGCAAATAGTTCCAGGCTGCCATTTCTCGGTACGGTAGTCCCGGGCCAAAACTTGTTGACCTATCTGGAAGGTTCTAGTTGGCCTTTCATTCATGCCTTGAAATTGCCGATTCTCTACGTCCCTTCTGATGTTTGGCTTGATCAAATCCAGCTGGCATCTTAGTCTTCTATTGAAAAACATCATGGCGGGAGTTTGGTTTGTGACCGCATGTGTTGCATTCCTGTACGCCAACAAGAAGTTATCTACCTTATGTTGTAGATTTATGTCTTCATTACCCATGGCCTTTATGGCCTTCTTGAAGGTGTGAACAAACCTTTCAGCTAATCCATTGGTGGCGGGATGGTATGGGGCAGACGTGTAGTGCTTAACTCCATTGTTTTTTAAGAACTTCCTGAATTCTTCGGACACAAATTGCGGTCCATTATCAGAACAGATCTGTTCCGGCAGCCCATTCCTGGCAAATATGGTCCTTAATACTGTGATGGTTTTTTCCGTGGTGGTGGAGGACATCTTTATTACCTCCGGCCACTTGGAGTGTGCATCGACTGCGATTAAAAACATTGAGTCCATAAATGGACCAGCAAAGTTGATATGTACCCTTTGCCATGGAGATGAGGGCCACTCCCATGGATGCAGAGGAGCTTGTGGTGGGGCGTTTTGGACCTTCTGGCATCCTAGACAGCTCTTGGTCATTTCTTCGATGTCTCCATCGATACCTGGCCACCACACAAACGCTCTGGCTAGGTTCTTCATTTTCACTCCACCCAGATGCCCCTCGTGAAGCTCCTTTAGCACTTTATGCTGGAGTTTGGGTGGAATCACCACTCTGGATCCACACATCAAAGTTCCTCGGCACACTAACAGCTGTTCTTTTCTTTGCGAAAATGCTGGCAACATTGGTTCGCCATGTGCTGGCCATCCCTTCACCGTTAAATCGTAGACTCGTGAGAGAGTCGGGTCATTTCTTGTTTCCTTTTCGATCGTAGAATTTGTTACTGGTAGACATTCCACTATGGTTGAGTGGAACATCTCCACTGGGTCCACTGTAGGCGCCTCTTCTACCGTTGGCAACGGTAGGCGCGATAACCCGTCAGCATTCCCATGCTGTTTTGATCCTTTGTATTCGATGTCATATTGGTGTGCCCCTAGGAAAATGGACCACCTCTGTAGCCTTTGCGCTGTCATAATGGAAACGCTCTTTTTAGGGTTGAATATGGATACCAACGGCTGGTGGTCTGTCAGCAGTGTAAACTTCTTGCCCTGCAGGTAATGATTGAATTTCTTTACTCCCCACACAAGGCTGAGAGCCTCCCTATCTATCTGAGCATAGTTGCGCTCAGCGGAGGTCAGTGATCTGGATGCAAATGCGACTGGCCTTTCCGAGCCATTTGGCAACTTGTGTGAGAGTACTGCTCCAATACCATAAGGGGAAGCATCACAAGCTAGACGAATAGGTAGCGTTGGGTTGAAGTGAGCCAACACTTCCTCAGAGGTGATCAATGCCTTGCTTTTGCGAAAGGCCTTCTTACAGTCCTCGCTCCACTTCCATGGTACTTCTTTCCGCAACAGAGCATTCAGCGGGTGCAGCACCGTGGATAGATTTGGCAGAAACTTATGGTAATAGTTAATCAACCCTAGAAATGACCTCAACTGGGATACATTTTCCGGAGCGGGAGCCTTCACAACAGCTTCGATTTTGTCAGGTGACTTGTGCAGCCCCTCCTGGTCAATGACATGACCACAGTACGAGATCCGTTTCTGGAAGAACTCACATTTCTGGCGATTAACTCGAAGGCCATATTCCTTCAACCTGGTGAGCACCAGTTTCAAATTTGCGAGGCGTTCCTCCTCGTCCTCTCCTGTAATCAGGATATCGTCCAAGTAACACTGAGTGCTTGGAATTCCCTGTAAGACCTGCTCCATGGCCCTGTGCCAAATTGCTGGAGCCGAAGCCACTCCAAAAACCAGTCTATTATATCGATACAAGCCTCTGTGCGTGTTGATTGTGAGATACTGGCGCGACTCTTCCTCAACTTCCATCTGTAAGTACGCTTGCGCCAGGTCTATCTTGGTGAAGTGTTTCCCACCAGACAATGAAGCAAAGATATCCTCAATCCGCGGAAGCGGATATTGCACCATGTGAAGCACCGGATTAACTGTGATCTTGAAGTCTCCGCAGATGCGGACCTTTCCCGGTTCCCCTGGCTTGTTACTCGATGAATGCTTCATGACGGGAACAATGGGCGTGGCCCACTCACTCCAGTCCACCTTAGACAGTACCCCTGAACGTTCAAGCCCTTCCAGTTCAGCCTCCACAGCAGGTCGTATCGCATAAGGTACTGGTCTGGCTTTGAAAAATTTTGGGTTTGCATGTTCTGCAATCTTGATTTTTGCCTTAATTCCTCTCAGTGTTCCCAGTCCCTGTTGGAATACCTCTTTAGCCTCATCCAATATTCTGGACAATCGTTCAGGTTTGACATCTTTCTTTCCGGGATCTACCGTTATTGCGTTTAGGGAGTGCCAGTCCATATTTATTTTCCTAATCCACTCCCGTCCCAGAAGTGGTGGACCTCCCTCAGGTAGTACATATAAGTCCATTCCTTGGTGTTCTTTGCCCTTGTGTATCACCTTGACTTTTATCTTTCCGATGGGGTATACTTTTTGCCCCGTGTATGTCTGCAATACTATCTTCGTGTCCCGTAGGGGAATATGTTTGAATAACTTTTTGTAATCTTGCTTATTCATGACCGTCAACGCCGATGCGGTGTCCAATTCCATCTTCACTTGGACTTCTGCAATCTGCAGTGTGACCCAGATAGTTTGTCGGTCAGTTTCCTTACTCACATTGTGAATTCTCAGACTACCCAGTTCTTTGCTGTTGGAGTCTGAATCCGAATTCTGTTCATCCGAACTCTTCACAGCCACCTTATGTACCTTTCTGTACTTTTTCTGCGGTGACTTTTTGTTGCTGGTCTTCTTTCCTGACCGGCATACTTTAGCTATGTGACCAAGCTTGCCACATTTTCTACATTCCTGGTTTTTAAACCAGCATTGGTTCTGATCGTGTGTTGTCTTCCCACAATGATAACATTTCGTTGTACCCGAAGCCATTTGATCTACGCTGAGTACCGCTGCCTTCAGCTGCATTTCCGCAGTGCCTCTCGCTGCGGCTTCGTGCGATGCTGCAATAGTGACAGCCTTATCAAGTGTAAGATCATTCTCTTCGAGCAGTCGCTTTTGTGTTCCTTCCTTCGACAACCCACACACGAACTTATCTCTCAGTGCCTCTGTCAGATTTTCCCCAAACTGACAGTATTTCGCTAGCCTACGCAGTTCAACCAAATACTCCACGTTGCTTTCCTCTTTCAGTTGTGTCCTCGCATAAAATTTAAATCGTTCCGCTAACATCAGCGGTGTGGGGTTCAAATGATCCTTCAGGACAGCAACAATATTAGCGAAAGTCTGATCCGCCGGTTTAGCTGGTGATAGAAGATGCTTCAATAGCCCGTATGTCTTCGCACCCATTGAGTTTAGTAAGGTTAGTGCTTTATCATCATTTGATATTTCATTTGCCTTACAATATATCTCTATGCGTTCTACATACGTGGCCCAATCTTCCACCTCGGAATCGAAATCGTTGGTGTTACCACGCTTAGGCATCTTCGCAATCTTTTTGAGAAACAACAACGAAATTTTTCTTTAACTTTCTTTTTTTTTCAAAAATGGCGGTTTCCCGCGCTTGTCTTCCCCGCCTCCGAAAATGGCGGTTTCCTGCGCTTGTCTTCTTCCCCGCCTCCAAAAATGGCGGTTTCCCGCGCTCGCACGGTCTCCCTCGCTCGCTCGGTCTCGTTCTCCCTCGCTCGCTCGGTCTCTTCTCTCTCCCGCTCGCTCAGTCTCACTCGCTCGCTCGGGCTCTGTCTCTCCCGCTGGCTGTAACGGCGATTGCCGTATTGCTGCGTTCGCCCTCCCCAGCGGTTTTCAATCGCGCCTCCCAGCCCCTCTTGCAGTCCGGTCCTTTCCCCCCCGGCTGCGGCTGAGTTCTCCGCGGTTTTTTTTTTTTTAAATTTTCTCCCGCGCAAGCGGTTCTCGGTCGCTGCGCCTCGCGGCCTCGGTAGCTGCCCGGCCTATTTTCTTTTTACCGGTCGCGGTCGAGCTTGCTCTCGACGCTGCTGCGTCTCCCAGCCCGCTTGCAGCCCGGTCTCTCACACCGGCTGCGTTTGCCTGCACTGCGGCTTCCGTGCCTTACGCTGCCCAGTCTCAGCGCCTCTGGTCCCGACTTCTGTCCGGCTCTTTTCCCCCGGCCGTGGTCGAGTTCTCCGCCCTTATATCCTCCGTTTTTCCCTCCCCTACTTCACAGTCAACGTGACCGACTCGCTGTTCGTCGCTGATCGGCTTACCCACCACCGTGATAGAAGGGATGATCCTGCCTGTTGCTGATGGAAGGCTTCGTGTTAGAGTTCTTCCATTGCTCTGCAGACCCGAGTCTTCTCTCAGCAGAATGACGAGGGCAGATGCCTCCTCTCGACGCCCGTTAAACTGCCTTGGATAGTCTCTGCCGCAGGGTAAGATCGTCTTCGTCGCCACTGTTAAGTCTGTGTGTTATATTGCGAATTACTACACAGACCACAAGAGTAAACTTTAACAGGACTTTACTGGTTGAAGGTCAGGGCGGAACTGCCCAATAAATCCTTACACAGTACTTATATACCAGTGTGGTCACCACCGGTATTACAGTATACAGCAGCCAAGATAAAGTAGTGCAACCCTTAAAATAGTTCTCTTAAAGGTGCAACGTTACATACACTACAATTACCATCTCCTTCTGCCTTGCACCATCATCCCTTTTGTCATTTAATCTCTCCTACCTTCCACCCAATCACAGACCTTCCCTTTTCTTCTTTCCTCCCCTCCCCCCTCTCCCTGTCTCTGCACTTGCTTAAAATCTGTTACATCTCTAATTGTTTCCAGTTCTGACGAAAGGTCATCGACCTGAAACGTTAACTCTGTTTCTCTCTCCACAGATGCTGCCTGACCTGCTAAGCATTTACAGCATTTTCTGGTTTTATTTCAGATTTCCAGCATCCGCAGTATTTTGCTTTTGTATTGAAATATTAACTGTGTACATAAGCATGCAGTTACATTACAAAGCCACTCGATGGCGGTAGATGAACATATTTGCCTTTTAGGAGAATCTCAAAGTAAGAAAGGTGTCAGTGAATTTTATGAAGTTTCAAGTATGTTAAATTAATCAGGTATGTTAAACTAATGGAAACAAATGTTTATCTTATAATTTCTTTCCTCACTGCAACATGATTTATACAGCCAGCCTCGTCCTCACGGCACCTTTCCAACTGTCTGTACTCTATACTGAGCTCTGAAGCTGCTTTCCCTCAGGATCCCATACACTGAATTTCCTCTGAACCCTCTCGCACTGAATTGATCAAAAATCACGTTCTCTGGATTATTAGTCCAGGTCTCTGGCTTACTAGTCCAGTAACATAACCACTGCGCCACAACACCGACTATTTGCCTAATATATGTATGTCACTCATATCACACTCGTGTTTGGCTGAAAAACTATAACATGATGACAAGATGTTAGTGTAATGTAGCGGGAGGTATTAAACACTACTTCAAACAGGACTTACAATTCCATCTTAACCCACAAATAAAATGTGTAAAGTGACAATCTGGCTTATTCCAATGAGCACTGCACCGTAATAATTGGTTTAAATGGCATTTTAGTTGTTGTGCAGTGTTCTGTTACAGTTAGTTTGAAAATGGAGAGCAGTGGTAATTACCGTAAGTGTCATATTTCAACAATAATATGTTGTAATAGTCAGTAATCACAAAGGAATATATTTTTCTAACTTAGAAGTATTAAAGCTCATCTTTTTCTCATCATGATATCACCTGTCAATCAAAGTAGTGGGCGCATCTGGGTTTCTTGCATTCAAATATATGACTTGTGAATTTGATAATCTTGTTTGGCAAAAAGGGACTAATCAGTACATACTTGTGTTGGTGCTTATTTTCATGGTCTCGAGCAACCAATGAGCTGCTTAAATCAACACTTCCTCTATCAGCTCTTCAGTGGAGAAATCCGAATCCTCATGCAATGGTTGTTCCAGTTGTCTGGGTTCCAGGCAAAGAGGAATGAGCTTTTCAGAACCAGAGGGTAGCTCAGCAATTAAGTTCAATGCCATTATGATGGAACATGATTTGCCTAGTTCATCAGAAACCCAATGGTTCTGTGAAGAACATCCAATGTAAAACAAAAATGGACCTCTAAATGCTGCAGACTTTACTATGGACTGCATGTAAACATTTGAATGAGCTTAAGGTATTCCAAAAATTGTCATTGTAAGCCATAGTACTATGTAGGGGCCAATTTAGTGATTATAATTAAAAAGCAGAGAAGCCAACCTAGAAAATTAACAAAAGTTGACTAACACCTCCAGAAAAGCACCCAAAAAACTAACCAGAATGGGTCTGAATATAAAGCTTATATATGTGAAGACAAGGAGTTAGATGGAAAGTGCAATGGAACATAACTTAACCTGCACTTATAGCCTTATGACTGCAATCACTTTTATTGTAGTATACACACAGTTTGCAAGAGTGGTTAGAAATGACCAAAGAAAGATGTGAGTGCTGAAGGCATGAGGGGATTGAATATGGGGACTTGTCTGCCCCAGTCCCCCCACCCCTCAAAATTTAGAGGAGGCTAAATTCGATAAGGCCCGAAAACAGGCGCAGGATCACGATGTGTGATCTGCCCGCGCCCGTTGCAAGTAATCCAGGCGCGAAGTTCATGCTGCCTGCTAATTAACATGATTGAAGCATTGAGCCCAGAGTTGAACGTGCTGCTGGTTGGCTTAGCGCTCAGCAGGGGGCCCAATTTCATGGGAAATGTGATCTCTATTTAAAGGTTGCCTGCAGATTGAAACGCTGTCTGCACTTCTTAAAGGGGAGGTGCTTTCTGAAAGAAGCACCTCATTCTTAATGGAGCTAAGGAAAGGGGAAGGTACCAATGGCACAACAGGGCAGGGAAAGGGCATCTTGGTTCTTGGACGCAACTCTGGGGGCCTTAGTGTACGGAGTTGATAGGAGGAGGCAGGCCCTCTACCTGCAGGGGGGCAGGAGGCCCTCCCGACAGACTGTATGATGGCAGTGGTAACAGATTGATGAAGCAGCGCCATCAGTCTTTTCCCCAGCACCTGGATCCAGTGCTGGAAGAAGTTTAATGACCTCACCACAAGTGGTCAAGGTCAGTGAATGCATCTTCAAATGCAATACCCCACCAACTACACCACAAGCCTCACACACTGCTCAATGCACCACACCCCCATCACTCACCTACCAACAATCTCTATCAATCACGACTCATACCTCACAATCATAGCTTCACCTCACCCTCACACACTTACCAATGTTGCAAGCCTCACACCCACATCTCACACCTTGCACACAATGCCAGCTATTCAACCATGGCAGGCACATCACCCAAACACATTGCACCACACTCACTGACACACTTCTCTTTCCCATGCAGACCAAGGTGGCGCATAACTGATGCCAGCAGGAGCTAACAGGTGGGGGGCAGGCATGGCTGCAGATCCTGACCCAGCTGGAGGAGACAGTTCTGGATATCATTGGAGGGCCTGTCACTGAGGCCGTGGTGATCGGCGAAGCTGAAAGCATTGATGATGATGGTACGCTCATACCTAATCCTTCTTCTCATATCCCACTTCCCCCTCATCCCACAATCTCTTCTCACTTACAAGCTGCTGATGGTGTAAGCATGCACATCTTGCTTTCCCCCTTCCCATCACCACAACCTTATCCTTGTGCCTTTCTCCTTTCAGATACCCAAGGACTCCAACCAGCCCAGCCTGTGCATCAAGAACAAAAGTGATAGAGAAGAGACACCATCACTCGGCCTGACGCTCCCAGGCAACAGCTCAGAAAATGGCACTGCGTGAACTTTAGAGGGAAGTATAGAGGCGGGATCTGCACATGATGGGCTGCAGCCAGGCTAGGGGGAAAGAGTAGCGCAGGTGCCAGCTCCCCGGAGGGCAAGGTCGCACACGAGTTCTGCTGCAGAGCACTCAGATGAGGACTTCGATAGGGCAGCCGTCAGAAGAAGGGTGATGGGCATGCACACAGAAATGCTTGGTGCAATGGCAAGCCTGCCAGAGAGCCTCTCATCACTGTCAAGGAACATGGAGGAGTCTGGCTCCAGCCTTGCACAGGGCTTTGCGCAGAGCTTGGAGCTCATGTTTTCCAGGATGGAAGTGATGGGCAACTCCATTAAAGCACTTGTGGACCCAACCATGATGCTGTTAAGTTAAGCCTTGTTGAAAGAGATGTAACTGGGTTTTTAAAAGTGGATTGACTGCTGAACAACCATTCTCGCCCAGAAAACTAATTTTATATTTGTGGAATGTCAATTTTTTCTGTATGATTAAGAATTACATGGTTTTTAAAATAATAATTTTTGTTAAAAGTTTGTTTATGATATCTCAGCTTCTACCATAATCCTATGTGTTTGTCCCAATCTTTATTTCGCTCTCTGTAAAATTTATAAAAAGTAAATTAGAATCTGTGCATTTTACTTCCTGGTTTGCTGTCTGTGAGAATTCTTCAATGTGATTGGCTGCTCAGCATGCTTGATGACATCACTGTTGCTGGATGCTGGGGGTTCGCTTGATTTGGCCCCAGATTCAAACAAAGGATGGGAAAGCTGAAATCGACACCACAGAGATCGCGAGATCGTTGTGGGCAGCTTTCCTGAGGTCAGTGGCGAGCGCTGTAGCTTGGCCGCTGACCGCAAATTCTGGTCCATTGTGTTATTGAAAGCAGCATTTCAGCAGCTTCTTCATTGTATATAATTTATTTAGGGACAAACATTTTAAGAAGAAAGACTGAACTTGCATTTATAAATCATCTTTTATGTCCTCGAGATGTCCCAAAACATTAGTTACTTTGGAAGTGTAATCATTGTGTCCCGCTCCCCCTTTGTAAAACGCTCTGAGGTGTTCTTCTATGTGAGGAATCGGATATAAATGCAAGTTTTGTTGTTATTGTTGAATATGCTAGGGTTATGCCTGAAAACTAATTATAGGAAGTGATACTCGAGTAGTCTGAAAGCGTGCTTGATGAGCACCCTGGTTCTGATGTGTTCTTCATTATTTATATACTGAATTTCTGTACAGGATTTTTGACCACACATGTCATTATCCATTGGGTTGTATCACCCATCTCTTGTCTCCCAAGATCCATCTTTCAATGTGGTCTGCTCCTTCAAACAATTTGGTCACATTGAACTGTCTCAATATGAATGAAACGTCTGGACTGCCTGGGTATTATGGTTAGACATACGTGATTTTGAGTCGGTTATCAGAAACATCTGTACATCAAGGGAGTAGAAGCCCTTCCTCTTCATGTAGGGTTCTAGATCATGAACAGGAACATGAATGGTTAAGTACATGTAGTTGACTATGCCCTGTATTTTGGAAAAGTTGGTCAGCTGGTAAAAAACAAGTGTTCTGACGACTGGTGGTTTGTGCTGAATTGTATGAGCCATTATGCCTTCTGCTAAAGGGCTTCTGTCATATCATGAATGTAGCCGTTCACTTCATAGCATCTGATCCTGGTCATGTTTTCTGTGGATGCCTAAAAGGTACCAGCAGTGCACAAGATCAAAGCAGTTGGTACTTTCAATTCTATTGACCTGAGTTGCTCTTACTGACCTGAGTTGCAGATTATCTTACACTAAACAGCACAACTTGGTGACTGATTCTTTGCTCAGCCTGAACCTCATTAGACATTGTCCTCAGCTTCTTTTCTTCACTAGCAACCCTCTTCCTAAATCCCTCTCCCCTGCCCTCTCCATCCTCACCTCCAACAACAAGTTCACAGAGCACATGGGCTTCTTTGTCACTAAGGCTGAGATCACCCGTTCAGCTGCCACTACTGCTTTCTCCATTCACCTTTCCCACCAAGTCAAAGCTCCCTCAGGCTCTCCCCTGCCCTAGCCTTGAACCCAAGTCTCTCTCTAGTTTCTCTCTCATCTCCCCTCATGTCCTCATGTCCTCTCCAAGCTCAACTAGTCCATGAGACCCATCTTCTGCTCCCTTGACCCCATTCCCATGAAACCCTGGACTCCCAAATTTTCTTCCTGGCCCCCATGCTAACAGATAATTAAATGATTCCCTTTCCTCAGGTACTGTCCTCTCCCTTTCAAAACTGTTGTCACCACCCACTCCTCAAAAAGCACACATGACCTCTCTGTTCTTGCAAACCCCATCTCCAAACTCCTTGAACATGCTTTGCCTCTCAATCAGTGCACCTCTTTCCCTCAACGCCCTGTCTGAATCTCTTAGAGATATAGATGATTTTAGCTGACACTTGTTGTTACTCCACCGAATGTAAAAAAAATTGTAAAGTAAACAAAAATGACCAATAGGTTTTGAGTCTGAAGTACTTTTGACTTACCATTGGTTGTTTTGGAGGACAAATTCTTACATTCTTCTTTCTGTAACTACATCTGAGGACAAAGGTTTCTTTCAACAATGTCAATCAATCATGGTAACTTGGGTCACCTTCTGTGGCCTTCAGTGAGTGCTGCAGGTTTACAAATTTCTTCTTGTTATACCACCTATGGCTATTATACCTTCACTGGCAGTACTCCCAGGTCCACTTAACTTGAAAGGTAGCAATTAAAATTGTAGCTCTCTCTTCCCATGCTAGATTTGCATCTTTAGCCTAGGGTGTCTTTTTTTTGGAACCAACAATTCCTCTCTCTACACATTCAGTCACCAATAATTTTATCTCTTTATTACCAAAGTCTGTCTTTAACCTCTTCTTGCTTCTCCTACCTTTGTCTATCATTTTTCTTTGCTCGGGGCAGTGCTGCACATTTATATTATGTATACCTACATGTTTTATTATCAATTCTGACTGGTGTAAGCAAAATTTCCTCTGCTCAAACATTTACATGGCAACAACACATTATTTTGCCTACAAATAAGTTCTTAGGGGGTAAAATTTGGTTGCTTTGTGCCTCCCATTAGCGCTTTCTTAGGGCACTAACGGGGTGCAAAGCAACTAGCACCTGGGCGTGGTGCTGCCAATGCCTCCCGCAGCAGGAGGTTAGTGGCGGCGGTAACTATTAGCGCCCCGCAGCGCTGCGCCGGCGATGATGACATCATCAGTGTGCGCAGCACCCCACTTGCGCCCCAGCTGCGATATTCGGTAGCGCCCCTGACTTACCGCCGGACGCTATGTCCGACGGGGTCAGAGGGGCCTACCTGCGGCTGGGGTGGTGCTAATTAAAGGTGAGGTGCAGGGCAGCCATTTTTGTTGCTGGCCGCTTGCCAGCACCTGCCCCCGTTTACGTCCCCGGCCTCCTCTTCAGCCCCCCCATGGAGTGCCTTGAAGAAGGGGAGGAAGGCCTGCAGTACCGCAGCACGTAGCATCGCGATATTCCCTCGCAGCGCCCCAAGAGGGAGGCAGGGTGCTTTCAGTAGTGCCCCGCTTCCCTCTTGGGGCGCTACTGATGAATTTTTTCAGGGCGCTACTCGAAGTTAGCAGCCCAAAGGGTGCGCAACTCAATTTTTCCCCCTTAGAGTCAGTGGGCTGGATTTTCCTTTGATTTGCCATCTCAACTTTGCCTGTAAAACTTGCACCAGAATTCTCCTCCAGAAAAAATCATCCTTAATGCCAGCTTGAAGTGTACCCTCCCCCATTGAAATAGGGTCAAGTGGATGCGGCCAAACTTCCTGCTCCAGTTTCCTCAACTTCTGTCCTGAACCCGACTCTAATTAATAGCAAAATACTGTGGATGCTGGAAATCTGAAATAACAACAGAAAGTGCTGGAAACACTCAGCAGGTCAGGCAGCATCGAGGAGAGAGAAACATTGACTCTGTTTCTCTCTCCTCGATGCTGCCTGACCTGCTGAATGTTCCCAGCACTTTCTGTTGTTATTTCTGACTCTAATTAATACTGCCATTATATAAGTGGTGCTATGAGCAGCACAGTGGTATCCCTTGGGTGGATACCACATTGGGGAGGCCATTTTGTTTGCTGGAGCTAAAGGTTTGTCTTACTTTGTCTGCATCTCGATTTTAGCTGTTTGGTGTTCTGGAGGTTCTGACAAGATTTTTACTACCCAGTAAATACAGTTCTGGATTGGGGACATGATTTTGCAATGGGAATCTCTCTATTTATATGCTTTTAAATAAGAGAAGGATGAGGACATAGAATAGATTATATTAGAGGCGCTTAGAGAAAGGTATTAGAGAAGACGTTTTTTCACTACATGCAGTGAATCGACTGCATGTAGGGGTATTGACCAAGAGGATGTAACTTAGATTTCTCTGCATGCCACGGCCTCAGAAGGCAACAGTTCCCCCCTGTCCCCAACATCTGCCCCCCCCCTCCGAGGCTGCTGTGGAGATATGACAACTTCTGGCTGAAGATCTGTAGCCCACCATGAGAACAGCATTGTCTGTGCCTGTCAAAGTCACTACTGCTATGAAGTTTTTTGCAATTGGATCCTTCCAAGCAGCATCTGGTGACCTTTGCCACATTAGTTAGACTGCAGCTCACCATTGTATACAGAAGGCCACTGATGCTCTCTTCAGTTAGGCTATGCATTTCATTTCCTTCCCAATGGAACCGGAGAAATAAAGAGAGAGCTATCTAATTCTGCAGACTGGGAGGATTCTCACTGCATCAAGGAATTGATGGAACACATGTGACATTCAAAGCCTCATAAGACAATGCTTCAATGCATGAACAGGAAAGACTTTCATTCCATTATTGTGAAATTGGTGTACAATACCAATCGCCTTATCCTACTCATGAATGCCTGAAGCTATCATCATGTGACAATGTACCATGGCTGATTGGTGATCAGGGCTATTCTGAGCTAGCATGGCTTATGACTATAGTAAGACTTCTGCAGACTGAAGGGGAGAACTGATACAATGGCCATAATTTCACCAGCTGTGGTGAGCCTGGTGCGGCCGGAGTAGACAACGGCCTCAAACTCCGCACCTGTCTTCATCCTGCCTTCTCCAAGTGCTTTTGCCCTGATTGGGCTTGTTAAGCCCGCCCTGCGAGGTTCCCGGCCACTTAAAAGGAAGTGGGTCTGATGGCGTCATCAGCCGGTATCCTTAAAGGGACCATGTCCACATTCATTTTGACAGTGGTGCTGTCCGTGTTCTACAGCATTGAGGTGCTGCAAACACTGACAAATACTGCACAAAGGTGCACGGCTGCACCCAGGCTCTCCCATGACTCCCTCCATATGCTTATGGAGGGATTCACAGCACACAGGGAGGTTCTCTTCCATTCCAATGGGTGGTAGAGACCTCCTCAGGACACCAACGCAGCCTGGTTGCACATTGCACAGGAGGACACAAGCAGGGATGTTGTCAGGAGGACCTGGCTGCAGTGGTACAAACCTTTCAATGATTTCAGTAGATCACAAAACGTTACTGCAAAGCCACATTCAACCTCATCCTCCTGTGCCACTCATCACATCCCCATCACCCTGCCTTCTTTACCCTACTTCTGCACATCCTTACTCACACCAACTTACCTTGCACCTCCACCCATTCCTCTCTATCTATATTATCACTTCCCCCATCTCACTAGACGCCCCTCACATTCACCCTCATTCTAGTCCAATCATACCAACTAACAACACACAAGGGTAGGCACTTGGTTGTTTTAGCCAATATTCGTGTAAACTTTCTGTTAATGTGTTGTCAAGCATTGAAATCCTTATTGTCACCAATAAGATTTATGTGCACCTTTGAAAGTGTGTTAGTGAGTTCCAGTGAATGGTGAGACATAACATCCCCTCCACCGCCCCCCCAATGGTGATGAGTGAGAAAGGAATGGTTTGGGCATTGTAGTGGTGCTGTTGCTGGCGTGGGGTGGTGACAACCTGGTGCATCATGTTGCAACCAGGATGTACAGTGTTAAGTGAAGCAAATCTGGACATGGTGAGGCCATTGCTGGCGTCCCGGGCAGCAATGTGCACGGGTGATGATGCCCTGTGTCCAGTGCAGCATCAGTTGATTGCGGAGAAGGTTGGTGTGGATGTTGGTGCTGCTGGTGTGCCCAGTGATGCTGGTGTTGGGGCTGATCGTGTAGTGAGTCTGAGGACCAAGGTAGATTTTTTCAAGGGTACCAATGTTGATGGAATAGATGGCAGGTGAGTTTGAGGTGACAGAAGTAATCTGTCAATGTTGAGATAGGTTGTTCCAAGGAGGTGACAGTGGATAGAGAGATTACTCCAAAAACTTCAAAAGTGCATAAAGCTAAAAAGTGGGTTCCAAATCATTAATGTTCCAGCTTCCATGATTGGGAAGTGAACAGCTGTGAAATGGTAGGTTTTAGACCACTTGTGCAGCTTTCACCTATTCACAGCAATCCACAGTCATTGAGAACCCGACATACTTAGCTGACGTGGTACCTGCTCTCTGGGAACCTTGTTGAAAACCTGATAAAATGGTAAGTACATGGGAAAATGGTTCTTAACAACCTTTTAATAAGCTTTTAATTGTCTAAATTGGCGGACCCGCCACTTGGTGTCGGGTCTATTCATGGATGACAGATCCGACACTTGGGAAACTGGCAAGGAGGCGGGTTTACAACGGGATACCAACCCGCTGTCAATCGTTGTGATTTTGACAGAGGACCTGCCTCCAAACCCGCACTCTGAGCGCCAGTAAAATTCCGGCCAATAAGTCTCATGTCACTACAAGGTGACAGAGAAGACTATAGACATTTGGATGGCCCAGAAATTCGGCTCTCCACGGGTGAGTACGCACGGAGTACTCACCTGTAGGCCGAATGGAAGTGCGGGTTTCCTGCATTCACCGCGCATGCGCGGGAAACTGGCACTTCCGATCCTCTGAACGAAGGGGTTCAGAGGTCGAACGCACACGCAGGGGAGGCTGCGCGTGCGCTTTGAACTTAGGTTTTTTTTGCAGGTTTTCACGCGAGGTTAAGCCTGTGGGATTTACACATTTAAAAAGCAGGCGTAAGGCCTGCTTTTTACAAGGTAAGTGGTCAATTAATTAAAATTAAAACATTTTTTCCACAGGTTTATTATTTTTAAATACTTTAAAGCAAGGTAAGTTTATTTTTAGCCCCGTTTTCTTAATAAAATTATTTTTTTCAAAAATTTAAATTATTGTATAAAATAGTTATTTAATGTAATTTATAGTTTATTTAAAAAGTGTGATTTAAATTTTTTTTTATTTGAAGCTATACTGCTATTTTGGGGCCCGTAGTATTCATAAGTTTTCACAGGTCTTCCTGTCAATCTTATGAATGGGCTTTTCTCTCCTCCGATTGGCTGCCCATGGCTCACGTGATCCCAGGGGACGCATCGCACTAACTACGCCCCTGGGACACGCAAGCACAGCGCGCCGGCAGCTGGGCCAGGCCCCGGAGCGGAATTCCACCAGGCCCTACAGCTCAACTGCCGGCGTGCAAGGTAAGTGCAGGTCGGGGGCTTGCACCCGCGGGAAGCCCCCGACCCAAATTTCTGGGCTGATATGTGTAGCAGAGTTTTGGATGAGTTGAAATTTATGGAAGGTGCAGGATGGAAGGCCATCCAGGAGATCATTGGCATAGTTAAATCTGGAGGTGACAAAGGAATGGATGAGAGTTTCAGCAGCAGATGGGCTGATGCATGGCAGACGTGGGTGATGTTACGGAGATACAGTGACACTTCCTGCAATGTTTTGTAGAATGGACACCTCCCAATTCTCCATCATCTCAACAATACGCATGCCAACTATTTCCACTGCCAGCATATTAGATCAATGCTCCCTAATCATTGTTCTTTTGAACACTGAGCCCCTGACATCTGGGTCATTAGGCTCCTCAGATGAACATGGTTCCAAGCTCCATGGAAGAAATGCACTCACTCTTTTCTTCCACTTCCAGGTGCTCATGCTCACTACTGCTCAATGCTTCACCCATTGAAAACCCTCTTGACTCACTACTTCCTTCCAAGTGTGTATCCTGTAATGCTGCAGTAGGTGAGATGCCATGATGAATTTGGTGAGAACATGGCAGAAGTTGTGGATCTGGGTGTGGCAGGAGTTGTGGATCTGTAAGTGTCCAGTGGTTAGTGAAGTGGCAGGCATCTTCCTCCATAGCACTCCCTAGGATGTGAAAACCAAAAGAGTTTGTTTAGCTGTGCACAGAATGACTTTTATCTTTTAAAGAAAGTCACATGGCTAGCATTGCAATACTTTGAGAAAGCACATGAAGCTGACACTATGGGGAAATAATTGCACCTTGTTTCTCCCGTTGCTCAGGCATAAAATGGGGCAAAAAGGTCCAATTTTGCATGCCTATGATCCGTGTCCCAAATGCAACTAAATACTATGTTGCTCAGGCAAAATTCAGGCATTCATGGCGGCTGCCTTAAACAGGCATTAGACCACTTGCACATGCTAATCAGAGGCCAAACCCTGTATAAGCAGCAGGCATGTGCTGCTAAGTTTTTCTGATTCCTTCTGTGGCTTAATGAGTGGTAATTAAAGGGACTGCTGGAGGCCGCCAACAGCTAGGTAGGTCTTTTCTTTTTAAATTTAACATTAATGTGGTGCCACTTTTGTCCAAGGGCCATTCCCTCCCGACTGTATATCACTGTGCTGCCACCTCTGGTGGGTCTGTCCTGCTGGTGGAACAGGACATACCCAGGGATGGTGATGGAGGAGTCTGGGATGTTGGCTGATAGGTACTACCCCAGCATCCTACTCTCAATCATTAGCAAAGTGATGGAAGGTGTCATTGACAGTGCTATCAAATGGCATTTATTCACCAATAACCTGCTCACCGATGCTCAGTTTGGGTTCTGCCAGGATCAGTTGGCTCCAGACCTTATTAAAGTCTTGGTCCAAACATGGATAAAAGTGCTGAATTCTATGGGTGAGGTGAGTGTGACTGCCTTTGACATCAAGACAGCATTTGACCAAATGTGGCACCAAGCAACCCTAGTAAAATGTAAGTAAATTCGGATCAGGGAGAAAACTCTCTACAGGCTGAAGTCATACCTAGCACAAAGGAAGATGGTTGTGGTTTTTGGCGGCCAACCATCTCAGCCCCAGGACATCACTATAGGAGTTCCTCAGGGCAGTGTCCTTGGCCTAACCATCTTCAGCTGCTTCATCAATGACCTTCTCTCCATCATAACATCAGAAGTGGGGATGTTCGCTGAAGATTGCCCAATGTTCAGTTAACTGGACCAGTCACATACAATGGCTACAAAAGCAGGCTAGAAGCCCTGTATTCTCATAGAGTCATAGGCCTAGAAATTCAGTTGGCTGCGCCAGCCGTTAGCGCCTTAGGAGGAGTAGATCTCGAGCGCTAGGCGCTTAGCGCCCGGGCGCAGCGCGATCTGCGCCTCGCCCCAACTTCAGTAGACATTTAGCGCCGGCGCAAATAATTGCGCGCGCTCATCTGCGCGCGCAGATCATGACATCATTTCGTCGTGCAACGCCCTTTGTGCGCCCGGAACCGGAACTTCACTCGCGCCGCCCCATTGTGCGCCTGGCGGCCCTAGCGACTGTTGAGTCGAACGGTGCTCAGCCGATGCGGGCCGCGGGGAGCGCAAATTAAAGGGCACTCCTGCAGTAGAAAAGGCAGCCGTTTTGCAACACTCCTTCTTTGGAAGGAGGAGGAGGAGGAGGAGGAGGAGGAGAAGAAGAAGAAGACCGGTACCACATAACAAACTGATGGAGAGAAGCCCTCTCCAAAAACACAAATACACTAGTCTCGGCCTTTCAAAAAACAAATCCACCCTCCCCCTTTAAGAGCTCACCGGAGCCAGAGTGTCTGCCGGCAATCAGCAGCTCGCCGCACCTGCCCTGCGCCCAACTTCCGGTGTTAGCGCCCCGGGCTGCCGGCTTAGCGCCTAATGATAGTCGTGCATCGCCTGTTTTAGCGCAGCAGCAACCTCTTAGGGCGATGCAACTGAATATCGGCGAAGGGGGCTCGACTTTGCGCCGGGCGCAAACTTTAGCGGCCGCCCGACTTTACCGCCCCAAAAGTGGCTATACTGAATTTCTAGGCCATAGAGTTATACAGCACAGAAAGAGGCCCTTCGGCCCATCGTGTCCACACCGGCCATCAAGCCCTGACTATTCTAATCCCATTTTCCAGCACTTGGTCCGTAGCCTTGTATGCTATGGCGTTTCAAGTGCTCATCTAAATGCTTCTTGAATGTTGTGAGGGTTCCTGCCTCTGCCACCCTTTCAGGCAGTGAGTTCCAGATTCCAACCACCCTCTGGGTGAAAAAGTTTTTCCTCAAATCCCCTCTAAACCTCCTGCCCCTTACCTTGAAACTATGCCCCCTGGTTATTGGCCCCTCTACTAAGGGGAAAAGTTCCTTTCTATCTACCCTATCTATGCCCCTCATAATTTTGTACACCTCAATCAGGTCCTCCCTCAGCCTTCTCTGCTCTAAGGAAAACAACCCCAGCCTGTCCAGTCTCTCTTCATAGCTGGAACGCTCCAGCCCAGGTAACATCCTGGTGAATCTCCTCTGCACCCTCTCCAATGCAATCACATCCTTCCTATAGTGTGGTGACCAGAACTGCACACAGTATTCCAGCTGTGGCCTAACTAGCGTTTTGTACAGCTCCATCATAACCTCCCTGCTCTTATATTCTATGCCTCGGCTAATGAAAGCAAGTATCCCATATGCCTTCTTAACCATCTTATCTACCTATCCCATATGCCTTCTTAACCACCTTATCTATTCTGTGGCGACTCACCTTCTGACCAATGTTCCCTCTAATTTATTTTTGGGTGCACGGCCCCTTTAATGGGCTGCACGGCCCATTCAAATTTCTGCGCATGCACATATTTTCCATTCAAAAGCCAGTGACCGGCCTGTGTAGAACTTTCAGACTGCTGCTCAGCAGCGCAGCTTAAGGGGAACATTGCTCCTGACTCCTCAAAGTCTTTCCACCACCTACAAGGCACAAGTCAGGAGTGTGATAGCATACTCTCCACTTGCCTGGATGAGTGCAGCTCCAATAACACTCAAGAAGCTCGATACCATCCAGGACAAAGCAGCCCACTTGATCGGCACCGCATGCACCTCCTTAAACATTCACTCCCTCCACCACCAGTGCAATGTGGCTGCAGTGTGTACCACCTACAAGATGCACTGCAGCAACTCACCAAGGCTTCTTTGATAGCACCTCCCAAACCCGTGACTGAACAGATAAAAGGACTAAAGTTTCAGCAGAAAGATGGTGCAAAACATCCATGCACTTCTTATAAAATGTCAAAAAGAAAAAAGGAATGGCTTGCTTTTATACAGGGCCATTCACATGGAAACACCACCACCTCCAAGTTCCTGCTCCAAGTCACACATCATCCTGACTTGGGTCGCTGGGTCAAACTGATGGAACTCCCTTCTAACAACACTATGGGAGTACCTTCACCACACCCACTGCAGCGGTTCAAGACTGGCAGCTCAATATTCTGGGGTATAGAATCTTCAGGCGAGACAGAGGGGGGTGTAAAAGAGGAGGGGGTGTCGCAACATTAGTCAAGGAGTCAATTACTGCTGTAAGGAGGGATGATATCTTAGCAGGTTCCTCTAATGAGGCCATATGGGTAGAACTTAAAAAGGGGGCAAGCACTTTGCTGGGAGTGTACGATAGGCCTCCAAACAGTCAGGGGGAGGAACAGATATGTAGGCAAATCTCAAAGAAGTGTAGAAATAATAGGGTAATAATAGTAGGGGATTTCAACTTCCCCAATATTAACTGGGATAGTCAGAGTGTGAAAGGCTTAGAAGGTGCGAAATTCTTAAAGTGCATCCAGTAGAGCTTTTTGAGCCAGCATGTAGAAAGTCCTACAAGAGAGGGTACTGGACCTAATTCTAGGGAATGTAGCCAGGCAAGTGGTAGATGTGTCAGTAGGAGAGCATTTTGGTGCCAGTGACCATGATTCGGTGAGATTTAAGGTAGTCATGGAAAAGGACAAAGATGGACCGGAAATAAAGGTTCTAAATTGGGGGAAGGCCGATTTTAATATGATAAGGCAAGATCTGGCCAAAATGGACTGGGATCAGCTACTTGTAGGAAAATCCACATCAGAGCAATGGTAGTCTTTCAGAAAGGAAATAGAGAGAGTACAATTCCAACATGTTCCCGTAAAGGTCAAGGGTGGGACCAACAAGCCCAGGGAACCCTGGATGTCAAGGGATATACAAGAATGGATTAGGAAAAAAAGGGAGGCTTTTGGCAGATACAAAGGACTAAAAACAGTGGAAGCCCTAGAGGAGTATAGAAAGTGCAGGGGGGTACTTTAAAAAGAAATTAGGAGAGGGAAGAGGGGGCATGAAAAAACACTGGCGGGCAAAATAAAGGAAAATCTCAAGGTGTTTTATAAGTATATTAATGGCTAGAGGATAACCAGGGAAAGAGTAGGGCCCATTAGGGACCAAAGTGGCAATCTGTGAGTAGAGCTGGAAGATGTATGTGAGGTTTTAAATAAATATTTTGCATCTGTGTTCACTATGGAGAAGGGTGATGTAGGCATAGAAATCAGGCAGGAGGATTGTGATATACTTGAACAAATCAGTATTGAGAGGGAGGAAGTACTAGCGGTTTTAGCAGGCTTAAAAGTGGATAAATCCCCAGGCCCAGACGGGATGTATCCCAAGCTTCTGTGTGAGGCAAGGGAGGAGATTGCAGGGGCTCTGACACAAATTTTCAGAACCTCTCTGGCAACAGGAGAGGTGCCAGAGGACTGGAGGACAGCTAACGTAGTACCATTGCTCAAGAAGGGTAGTAGGGATAAACCAGGGAATTACAGGCCAGTGAGCCTAATATCAGTGGTACGGAAATTATTGGAAAAAATTCTGAGGGACAGAATTAGTCTCCACTTGGAGAGGCAGGGATTAATCAGGAATAGTCAGCATGGCTTTGTCAGGGGGAGATCATGTCTGACCAGTTTGATTGAATTTTTTGAGGGGGTGACTAGGTGTGTGGATGAGGGTAGTGCAGTTGATGTAGTCTACATGGACTTCAGTAAGGCATTTGACAAAGTCCCACATGGGAGACTGGTCAAGAAGGTAAGCACCCATGGGATCCAGGGCAATTTGGCACATTGGATCCAAAATTGGCTTAGTGGCAGGAGGCAGAGGGTGATGGTCGAAGGTTGTTTTTGTGACTGGAAGCCTGTGTCCAGTGGTGTACTGCAGGGATCGGTGCTGTTTGTAGTGTACATTAATGATTTAGATATGAATGTAGGAGGTATGATCAGTAAGTTCGCAGATGACACGAAAATTGGTGGAGTGATAAATAGCGAGGAGGGAAGCCTCAGGCTACAGGACGATATAGACGGGATGGTTAGATGGGCAGAACAGTGGCAAATGGAATTTAACCCTGAAAAGTGTGAGGTGATGCATTTTGGGAAGACTAACAAGGCAAGGGAATACACAATGAATGGTAGGATCCTAGGAAGGACAGAGGATCAGAGGGACCTTGGTGTGCATGTACATAGATCCCTGAAGGCAGCAGGACAGGTAGATAAGCTGGTTAAAAAGGCATATGGGATACTTGCCTTCATTAGCCGAGGCATAGAATATAAGAGCAGGGAGGTTATGATGGAGCTGTACAAAACGCTAGTTAGGCCACAGCTGGAATACTGTGTGCAGTTCTGGTCGCCACACTATAGGAGGGATGTGATTGCATTGGAGAGGGTGCAGAGAAGATTCACCAGGATGTTACCTGGGCTGGAGCGCTTCAGCTATGAAGAGAGACTGGACAGGCTGAGGTTGTTTTCCTTAGAACAGAGAAGGTTGAGGGGGGACCTGATTGAGGTGTACAAAATTATGAGGGGCATAGATAGGGTAGATAGAAAGGAACTTTTCCCATTTGTAGAGGGGTCAATAACCAGGGGGCATAGTTTCAAGGTAAGGGGCAGGAGGTTTAGAGGGGATTTGAGGAAAAACTTTTTCACTCAGAGGGTGGTTGGAATCTGGAACTCACTGCCTGAAAGGGTGGTGGAGGCAGGAACCCTCACAACATTCAAGAAGCACTTAGATGAGCACTTGAAATGCCATAGCATACAAGGCTACGGACCAAGTGCTGGAAAATGGGATTAGAATAGACAGGGCTTGATGGCCGGCGCAGACACGATGAGCCGAAGGGCCTCTTTCTGTGCTGTATAACTCTATAAGGCGGCTCACCGCCACCTTCTCAAGGGCAATTAGGGGTGGGCATAAATGCTGGTCTTGTCAGTGATGCTCACATCCCATGAATGAATCAATTTAAAAAAGAAATATCTACCTGTTCTCCCAGTTGAGGAATGGTTGATCAAACAGGTGGCAAAGTAAATTGAAAATGGAGGAAAGAAATTTTATGGGCTCATGTTGCTCAGACAATATTATAAATCATCAAAGTGATACACAGCATTTTGTAGCCATTAGAATGTATAGATTTTGTAATATCATAACATACTGTACCTTTTACTTTTGGTATAATAAAATTTAGCAGTAAGGGACAATCAGGAGGATACCCCAAAACTGCAACACAAAGTAAGGTGAAGCCTGGCAGAAAGCTGATGTTTAATGCATTTGTATCACATATCTCCACTATTTTAACAGGGACATTACGAGTTTATTTTAAATGGTTTAACCACTCTGATAAATAACAAATAGAAGAATGCCATATGACTATGTTGAGCACTTGTTTGTCGATATAACCAATGGTAAATTTTCAACTTTATTTTCTTTTGTGAATGTAACTAACTATCTGAATCTGGACTATGACTTGAAGCACATGAATGGAGTTAGAAGATAATTCACCCTCTGGCCAAACATAGTGCCTATGAAAAAACCCATTGACAATAATTGATTGGTGACAGACATAAGAACATAAGAATTAGGAGCAGGAGTCGGCCATATAGCCCCTCAAGCCTGTTTTGCCATTCAATAAGATCATGGCTGATCTTCTCTATCAACTCCACTTTCCTGCCCTATCCCCATATCCCTTGATTCCTCTCGAGTCCAAAAATCTATCGATCTCAGTCTTGAATATACTCAATGACTAAGCATCCACAGCCCTTTGAGATAGAGAATTCCCAAGATTCACAACCCTCTGAATGAAGAAAATCCTCCTCATCTCAGCCTTAAAAGGCCAACCCCTTATCCTGAGACGATGCCCACTAGTTCTAGACACTCCAGCCAGGGGAAACAATCTCTCAGCATCTATCCTGTCAATCTCCCTCAGAATCTTATAAGTTTCAATGAAATCACCTCTCATTCTTCTAAACTCCAGAGAGTATAGGCCCAATCTACTCAATCTCTCCTCATAGAGATTGAATCCCAGGATTCAATCTAGTGAACCTTTGTTGCACCGCCTCTAAGGCAAGTATATCCTTCCTTAGATAAGGAGACCAATACTGTGCACGGTACTCCAGGTGTGGTCTCACCAAGGCCCTGTATAATTGTAGCAAGACTTCCTTACTTTTGGTACTCCAAACCACTAGCAATAAAGGCCATTATGCCATTTGCCTTCCTAAGGCATTGGTTGTCATCTTCCAAAATTCTATAGATTATGGAACAGTTCCTGCAGATTGGAGGATGGCAAATGTAACCCCACTATTTAAAAAAGGAGGGAGAGGAAACAGGGAACTACAGACCGGTTAGCCTAACTTCAATAGTAGGGAAAATGCTCGAGTCTATTATAAAGGATGTGATAACAGGACACTTAGAAAATATCAACGGGATTAGAGAAAGTCAACATGGATTTATGAAAGGGGAATTTTGTTTGACAAACCTACTGGAGTATTTTGAGGATGTAACTGGTAGAATAGATAAGGGAGAACCAGTGGATGTGGTGTATTTGGATTTTCAGAAGGCCTTTGATAAAATCCCACATAAGAGGTTAGTGTGTAAAATTAAAGCACATGGGATTGGGGGTGATATACTGGCATGGATTGAAAATTGGTTAACAGACAGGAAACAGAGAGTAGGAATAAATGGGTCTTTTTCAGGGTGGCAGGCAGTGACTAGTAGGGTACCGCAGGGATCAGTGCTTGGGCCCCAGCTATTCACAATATATATCAATGATTTGGATGAGGGAACCAAATGAAATATTTCCAAGTTTGCTGATGACACGAAACTAGGTGGGATTATGAGTTGTGAGGAGGATGCAAAGAGGTTTCAAGGCGATTTAGACAAGTTGCGTGGGTGGACAAATACATGGCAGATGCAGTATAACATGGATAAATGTGAAGTTATCCACTTCGGTAGAAAAAACAGAAAGGCAGAGTATTATTTAAATGGTGATAGATTGGGAAATGTTGATGTACAAAGGAACCTGGGTGTCCTTGTACACCAGTCACTGAAAGCAAACATGCAGGTGCAGCAAGCAGTTAGGAAGGCAAATGGTATGTTGGCCTTCATTGCAAGAGGATTTGAGTACAGCAGCAAGGATGTCTTACCACAGTTATACAGGGCCTTGGTGAGACCGCACCTGGAGTACTGTGTGCAGTTTTGTTCTCCTTACCTCAGAAAGGATATAACGGGAGTGCAGCGAAGGTTCACCAGACTGATTCCTGGGATGGCAGGACTGTCGTATGAGGAGAGATTGGGTCAACCAGGCCTGTATTCACTAGAGTTTAGAAGAATGAGAGGGGATCTCATTGAAACGTATAAAATTCTGACAGGGCTAGATAGACTGGATGCAGTGAGAATGTTTCCCCTGGCTGGGGGGCCTAGAACGAGGGGTCACAGTCTCAGGATATGGGGTAGGACATTTAGGACTGAGATGAGGAGAAACTTCTTCACTCAGAGGGTGGTGAACCTGTGGAATTCTCTACCACAGAAGGCTGTGGAGGCTAAATCACTGAATATATTTAAGAAGGAGAGAGACGGAGTGCTTTGTGCATTGAGTGCTGCTGGAGTTTTGCTAAGTGGGAGAAAAATCATTTAAGTGTATTTTGTGAATTTTAGTTGTTAAGAAGTCAATTATTTGAAGTAAGTTAAATTTTTTAAGGGTTTTTTAAACTCTTGGGCAGTTTAAACACGAAGTAGAATCTGGGTATAAAAGGGGAGGGGCTAGTGCAGTGCACGGAGTGCTTTGTGCATTGAGTGCTGCTGGAGTTTTGCTAAGTGGGAGAAAAATCATTTAAGTGTATTTTGTGAATTTTAGTGTGTTAAGAAGTCAATTATTTGAAGTAAGTTTAATTTTTTAAGGGTTTTTTAAACTCTTGGGCAGTTTAAACCGGAAGTAGAATCCGGGTATAAAAGGGGAGGGGCTAGTGCAGTGCACGGAGTGCTTTGTGCATTGAATGCTGCTGGAGTTTTGCTAAGTGGGAGAGTTCTGGCAAGTGGGAGGTGAGGGTGTGTTTTTTGCTCTGTTTTTCCCCCCACTCCCAGGCTTAGACAGCACTGCGGAGGCGGAGCAGCGAGACGAGTCAACCAAACAGGCCCCACAGACAGTATTCAAGGAGGAGGTTGGTGATCAGCTGGTTGGTTGGTTTTCTTCCTTCTCTTCTCTTTTATACCTTTAAGTTGGTAAGTCCTATTGAATAGTGGTGTGATATTATCATCTATATCCGGGCAGGGTCTTCATGACTAATAATAAGAAATTTAATTAATTATATAGAATGGAGCAGGTGATGTGTTACTGTTGCGAGATGTGGGAGCTGGTGGACCCCATTGAGGCTCACGGTGATTACATCTGCGACAAGTGTTTGCTGCTAGAGGAACTCAAGTTCCATGTTATGGAGCTTGAGACCGAGCTTCAGACACTGCGACACATCAGGGAGGGGGAGAAGTTCCTGGACTCTATGTTTCAGGAGATGGCCACACCTATGAAGTTAATTACTGCAGATGTAGTCCGTGGTCAGGGACAGGATGGTGTGACTATGAGTGAGGAAGGTACAGGGATCCAGGATGTAGTGTTGAAGGAGACACAGCCCTTGCTCTTGTCCAGCAGGATCGAGGTTCTTACTCCCTGTGAGGGCGGGAGCGGGGACTGCAGGGAGGATGAGCAACCTGGCCACAGCACCATGGTACAGGGGGCCATTTAAGTGGAGGGAGTAAAAAGAAATGTTGTAGTGGTAGGGGATGGTATCATTAGGGGGATAGATAGGGTTCTCTGCAGTCAAGAGCGGGAGTCCCGAAGGCTGTGTTGCCTGCCCGGTGCCAGGGTTAAGGACATCTCTTCTGGGCTGGAAAGAAACTTGGAGTGGGAGGGGGAGGATCCAGTTGTCGTGGTCCATGCTGGTACAAACGACGTAGATAGGACAAGGAAGACGGTTCTGTTAAAGGAGTATGAGCAGCTAGGGGTCAAATTAAAAAACAGAACCTCAAGGGTAATAATCTCTGGGTTATTACCTGAGCCACGAGCGAATTTGGCTAGGATAAATAAAATTAAAGAGTTAAATGCGTGGCTCAAAGACTGGTGTGGGAGAAATGGGTTTTGCTTCTTGGGACACTGGCACCAGTACTGGGACAGGAGGGAGCTGTTCCGTTGGGATGGACTCCACTTGGCCAGTGCTGGGACTAGAGTCCTGGCGAATCATATAACTAGGGCTGTAGAGAGGGCTTTAAACTAATTAGTGGTGGGGGGGAGGTTTCTAGAGAGCAAATAATAGAAATGACAACAGAGAAGGTCATAGACTTAGGTAGCAGTGGGGGAATTAAAAAACAGAACGTGTCAGGAAGGGACAGAAGGTATGGAGTAAAAAGTAAAGTACTAAAAAGGGAAAAAAACAGGAACTAAGTGTTACAAAACATATTTGAAAGTTCTTTATCTGAATGCACGTAGCATTCGTAACAAAATGAATGAGTTAACGGCACAAATAACGACATATGGGTATGATCTTGTGGCCATTACAGAAACATGGCTGCAGGGTGACCATGACTGGGAATTAAACATACCAGGTTATTTAACAATCAGGAAGGACAGGCAGGAAGGGAGAGGAGGTGGGGTGGCTATGTTAATAAAGGAAGGAATCACTATAATACAGAGAAATGATATTGGGTCAAAGGAGCAGGATAGTGAAACAGTTTGGGTGGAGATAAGGAATAATAAGGGGAAAAAACACTAGTGGGTGTAGTCTATAGGCCTCCGAACAGTTGCAACTCTGTTGGACAGAGTATTAATCAGGAAATAGTTGAGGCTTGTAATAAGGGAACAGCTATAATTATGGGGGATTTTAATTATCATATTAACTGGACAAATCAAACTGGGCAGAGCAGCCTTGAGGATGAGTTCATTGAGTGTATTAGGGATGGGTTTCTTGAGCAGTATGTAACTGAACCGACCAGGGGGCAAGCAACCTTAGATTTGGTCCTGTGTAATGAGACAGGATTAATTAAAAATGTCCTAGTAAAGGATCCCCTTGGAATGAGTGACCATAACATGGTTGAGTTCCATATTCAATTAGAGGGTGAGAAGGGTGGATCTCAAACAAGCGTGCTGAGCTTGAATAAAGGAGACTATGAAGGTATGAGAGCGGAATTGATTAGAGTGGACTGGGAAAATAGATTAAGGAGGAAAAAAGGGTGTAAAAGAAAAGATAGCCATCCGTGGCTAAGTAAAGTAATTAAGGATAGTATCCGACTAAAAACAAGGGCATATAAGGTAGCCAAGTCTAGTGGGAGGATGGAAGATTGGGAAGTCTTTAAAAGACAGCAAAAAATAACTAAAAGATTGATTAAGAAAGGGAAGATAGATTATGAAAGTAAATTAGCAAAAAATATAAAAACAGACAGCAAAAGTTTCTATAGTTATATAAAAAGAAAAAGGGTGGCTAAAGTAAATGTTGGTCCCTTAGAGGATGAGATCGGGAAATTAATGGTGGGAAACATGGAGATGGCAAAAACACTGAACAATTATTTTGTATCAGTCTTTACAGTAGAGGACACTAAGAATATCCCAACACTGGACAAACAGGGGGCTCTAGGGGGGGAGGAACTAAATACGATTAAAATCACTAAGGAAGTGGTACTTGGTAAAATAATGGGACTCAAGGCGGATAAGTCCCCTGGACCTGATGGCTTGCATCCTAGGGTCTTGAGGGAAGTAGCGGTAGGGATTGTGGATGCATTGGTAATAATTTTCCAAAACTCACTGGACTCAGCAAAGGTCCCGGCAGATTGGAAAACTGCTAATGTAACACCCTTATTTAAAAAGGGTAGTAGGCAGAAGGCTGGAAACTATAGACCTGTTAGCCTAACATCTGTGGTTGGTAAAATGTTAGAGTCCATTATTAAGGAGACAGTAACGGGACATTTGGATAAATATAATTTAATAGGACAAACTCAGCATGGTTTCATGAAGGGGAAGTCATGTTTGACAAATTTGCTTGAGTTTTTTGAGGAAGTAACATACAGGGTGGATAAAGGGGAACCAGTGGACGTAGTGTATTTAGACTTCCAAAAGGCATTTGACAAGGTGCCACACAAAAGATTATTGCTCAAGATAAAAAATCACAGGATTGGGGGTAATATTCTGGCGTGGGTGGAGGATTGCTCTCTAACAGAAAGCAGAGAGTTGGGATAAATGGTTCGTTCTCAGATTGGCAACCAGTAACTAGTGGTGTTCCGCAGGGGTCAGTGCTGGGTCCCCAACTCTTTACAATCTACATTAACGATTTGGAGGAGGGGACCGAGTGTAACATATCAAAGTTTGCAGATGATACAAAGATGGGACGGAAAGTAGTGAGTGAGGAGGACATAAAAAACCTGCAAAGGGACATAGACAGGCTAAGTAAGTGGGCAGAGATTTGGCAGGTGGAATACAATACTGGAAAGTGTGAGGTTATGCACTTTGGCAGGAAAAATCATAGAGCAAGTTATTATCTTAATGGCAAGAAACTGGAAAGTACTGTAGTACAAAGGGATCTGGGGGTCCTGGTGCACAAAACTCAAAAAGTTAGTATGCAGGTGCAGCAAGTGATCAAGAAGGCCAATGGAATGTTGGCTTTTATTGCTAGGGGGATGGAATATAAAAACAGGGAGGTATTGCTGCAGTTGTACAAGGTATTGGTGAGACCGCACCTGGAATACTGCATACAGTTTTGGTGTCCATACTTAAGAAAAGACATACTTGCTCTCGAGTCAGTACAAAGAAGGTTCACTCGGTTAATCCCGGGGATGAGGGGGTGGTCATATGAGGAGAGGTTGAGTAGATTGGGACTCTACTCATTGGAGTTCAGAAGAATGAGAGGCGATCTTATTGAAACATATAAGATTGTGAAGGGGCTTGATTGGGTGGATGCAGTGAGGATGTTCCCAATGATGGGTGAAACTAGAACTAAGGGGCATAATCTTAAAATAAGGGGCTGCTCTTTCAAAACTGAGATGAGGAGAAACTTCTTCACTCAGAGGGTGGTAAGTTTGTGGAATTTGCTGCCCCAGAAAGCTGTGGAAGCTACATCATTAAATAAATTTAAAACAGAAATAGATAGTTTCCTAGAAGTAAAGGGAATTAAGGGTTACGGGGAGCGGGCAGGAAATTGGACATGAGTCTAGGTTCGGAATGGTCATGGCCCTGTGGGTAGTGGAGTGGGCCCAGGGGCCGTGTAGCCTGGTTCTGCTCCTACTGTGTTCTAATTCTGTGTTAGATTTCAGGAGATGGTTTTATTCCTGTTCCTGGCTGGGGTGGAGATCGCCTTTACAGAAGGTAAGTACTGTAGAAAATATAGGGACAGAGTGATCTCCTGGAAGAATTTCGATCGCCTAGATGGGTCGGAGAGGAATTTCCCAGATTTTTTTCTCCCAAATTGGCCATTGGGTCTTTATCTGGTTTTTCGCCTCTCCCGGGAGATCACATGGGTTCGGGTGGATGCACAGTGATAGAAGATTTGAGGTTAGGATCAGATCAGCCATGATCTTATTGAATGGTGGAGCAGGCTCGATGGGCCGATTGGCCTACTCCTGCTCCTATTTCTTATGTTCTTATGTTCTTATTTCTAGACACAAAAAGCATCAAGGGGTATGGGGAGAGCGCGGGAATATGGTATTGAGATAGAGGATCAGCCATGATCATATTGAATGGCGGAGCAGGCTCGAAGGGCCGAATGGCCTACTCCTGCTCCTACTTTTTCTATGTTTCTATGTTTCTAATTGCTTGCTGTACCTGCATGCTAATTCTCTTGTACTAGGACACCTAAATCTCTCTGAACACCAACATTTAATAGTTTCTCACCATTTAAAAAATATTCTGTTTTCCTATTCTTCCTACCAAAGTGAATAACCTCACATTTCCGCACATAAACTCCATCTGCCACCTTATTGTCCACTAACTTAACCTGTCTATATCCCTTTGCAGGCTCTTTGTGTCTTCCTCACAGCTTACTTTCCCACCTAGTTTTGTATCATCGGCAAACTTGGATACATTGCACTCGGTCCTTTCATCTAAGTCATTAATATAGATTGTAAATAGCTGAGGCCCAAGCACTGATCCTTGCGGCACCCCACTAGTTACAGCCTGCCAATCTGAAATTGACCCATTTATCCCTACTCTCTGTTTTCTGTCTGTTAACCAATCCTCTGTCCATGCTAACACATTACCCACAACCCCATGAGCCCTTATCTTGAGTAACAACCTTTTATGTGGCACCTTATTGAATGTGTTTTGGAAATCCAAATATACTGCATCCACTGGTTCCCCTTTATCTACCCTGCTAGTTGCATCCTCAAAAAACTCTAATATGTAAAACACGATTTCCCTTTCATAAAACCATGTTGACTCTGCATAATCATATTATGATTTTCTAAGCACCGTTACCACTTCCTTGATAATGGATTCCAGTATTTTCCCCACGACTGATGTCAGGCTAACTGGCCTATAGTTCCGTTTCCTCTCTCCCTCCTTTCTTGAATAGCGGGGTTACATTTGCTACCTTCCAATCCACTGGGACTGTTCCTAAATCTGAGGAATTTTGGGAAGATCACAACCAATGCATCCACCTCTTTTAGAACCCTAGTATGTAGGCCATCAGGTCCAGGGGATTTGACAGCTTTTAGTCCCATTAGTTTCTCAAGTACTTTTTCTCTACTGATATTAATTACTTTAAGTTCCTCACTCTCATTAGTCCCTTGGTTACCAACTATTTTGGTATACTTTTTGTGTCTTCTACTGTGAAGATAGATACGAAATATTTTTTGTCTTTGCCATTTCCTTGTACCCCAATATAATTTATATATAGCATACATACATGGATTAATATAGATGCAATAATCTAGAACTTGTGCTTTTTAACTAACTCTTGGTTGCAGGGCACAATTTCAAAATTTGCAGATGACACAGAACTGTAGTAAACAGTGAGGAAGATAGTAATAGACTTCAAGAGGACATAGAAAGGCTAGTGGAATGGGCGGACACATGGCAGATGACATTGTACGCAGAAAAGTGTGAGGTGATACATTTTGGTAGAAAGAATAAGGAGAGACAATACATGCTTCATTGTACAATTTTAAAGGGGGTGCAAGAACAGGGAGACCTGTGGATGTTTGTGAACAAATGTTTGAAGGTGGCAGTTAATAAAGCATATGGGATCCTGGGCTTTTCAATAGAGGCACAGAGTACAAAATCCAGGATATTATTCTTATCCAAAGAAAACACTAGTTTGGCCCCAGCTGGAGTATTGTGTCCAATTCTGGGTACCACACTTTAGGAAAGACATGACGGCTTTGGAGAAGGTACAGAAGAGATTTACTAGAATGGTTCCAGGACTGAGAGATTACAGTTATGAGGATAGACTGCAAAGACTTAGAGCAGAGAAGGCTGGGGGCATGAGGAGATTTGATAGAGGTGTTTAAAATCATGAAGGGTTTAGATAGAGTAAATAAAGAGAAACTATTTCCAATGGCTGAAGGGTCGATAACCAGAGAGCACAGATTTAAGGTGATTGGCAAAAGAACCAGAGGCGACATGAGGAAAAATATTTTCTTGCAACGAGTGGTTAGGATTTGGAATGCACAGCCTGATAGAGTGGTGAAACAGATTTAATAGTAGTTTTCAAAAGAGAATTGGATAAATACTTGAAGGAGAAAAAAATTGCAGGGATATAGGGAAAGAGCCAGGAACTGGAACTAACTGGATTGCTCTTTGAAAGAGCCGGTGCAGACTTGATGGGCCAAATGACCTCCTTCTGTACTGTATGATTCTATTATTCTAATTAGCATTTCATTATTCTATATAGACTATTCTTCCTAGCATAACATTTAGCAAGACCAATGTATCTTAAACATATTGGGGGTTATTTTGGCCAAAGGATGAAAACAGGTGATAAGTGGGTGCAGTGCTAAAAAGACTAGTCCGGATTTAGCACACAATTTTGGTCCTAATTGCTGATTACCATAATTTGAACTTGCCCGGAGGTGCTAAAACAGACACCTGCAGGTTTAGCGCTCGAGTGCTGACTCAACGCAATTTTTGTGGAGCAGTATATGTGGGCTCTTTGCACCCACTTCCACTGAAGGTGTGGAGTGCTCTGCCTGGCACACAGCAGCACATTGCAGTAAATGTTCCCTGTAAGCTGTGCCTTGTTCTGCGCGGCCTGTTTCTCTTAATGTGTGGTCCCTTTAAATTTATGCACAGGCACGGGATTTACAATGGAAAAGCCGGTGAGCAGCCTGCGTGGGACATTTCCCATTACTGTGCGGCCGCATAGCTTAGAGGGAACATAGGTTGCAGTATAGCTCAGGAACCGAAGGACAGGGCGTACAGGTTCTCGGATGCAGCACTGGAGGTCCTGGTGGATGAGGTCCAGAGGAGGAGTGTCCTGCACCCACAGGGTGGAAGTTCACCACCTTGCCCTCCTGTCCCTCTCACCTGCAGTAGCTGGTGATGCTCTGCCTGGCCTCATGTCCTCCTCCCATTCCTCATCCAGACTAAGGAGGACCCCTAGCAAGATACTGTGATCAAGCACTCCATTTTTCCTGGTGACTCCTCTAAGATGTCCTATAAGCTGGAGTAGCACAACACCTAGGGGGAAAAATTCATTAGCGACTATTTCGCCTGGGTGCTAAATTTAGCGCCTGGCGAAAAATAGCGCCAGCGATCACTAAATTCAGTTTTAGTGCCCCAAGAGGGAGGTGGAGCGCTAATTCAAGCGCTACGCACTGGGCCATATAACACTGCCGCATGAAAGGCCTTCTCCCCTCATTAAAGGGGAGGGCCCAAGCCCACAACTCTACGGGGCCTTACCTGGACCACCGGGGAGTGGGGTGCCGTGCCAACAGGCTGCGACAAGATGGCTGATTTTTTTTCATCCACCTGCCACCTCCCATTTATTTACCGCCCCGCTAGCCTCCTGCCGCTCGTTCCTGCCCCCTGAATCGTTGCTGTCATTGCCTGGTGCAGATTCAGGGGGCGCAGGCCAATTTTGCAGGCGGGGCATTACCGGTTACCGCCACCACTAACAACTCCTGCTGAATTTAGCGGGAATCGTTAGCAGCTGCTTGCCTGGGCAAAAAGTTGTTTGCACCCTGTTAGCACCACCCAGAGGCGCTAATGGGATGCGCAAATGCACCAAATTTTTAGCCCCTACCTTTTTTAGGTGAAATCCTCAGAAAATTTCTGGAATAAATGTTGCTCGAGTGTTGGCAAAGTCTTGACAAAGTCTCCCGATGTGTTTCAGAGGTCCTCTTTACAGCTCCAGCAGCAATGACCATGAAATGGTGAATATACCTTTAAGTGGTGAGTATCCATTTAAGTAGCACTTGAAAACAACATGTGTTTACTCCCAAACTGCTGGTTGGTGTTAGAAGAGGGCGTTAGTTGAAGCGATAGCCACCAAAATGTCGTGCAGTTTCTTTAATGAGTGCTAGCAGGCATTTTAAGTGGCAATCAACTGATTAACAAGCCTCCGTGCAGCCATTCCTAGCGCTGGCTTCACCTCCTTTACCAAGATGGCATCTTGCGCTAAACACGGGCTAAACCGGTGCTTCAGCTTAAGACCCCATCTTGGCCACTTCTTTACCGCCTAAAGTATTAAAAAAATATCCTATGTATACTAACTACCTGGGCAGGAAAAGTACATAAACATTCTCTGTTATCAGATGATCTGATGAATGTATAATGAAAAGCAAAAACAGTACAAAGTGAACCAGTAAAACATTCTTTTTAATATACTGTTAATTACATAGAAGTAGATTAAATACTGTACAATATATAGAGAAATAGCATTCTAAAATTGACATACATTGGACACATACTTTTTATATTAAATGGACTAGGAAAATAAAATAGAACATCACATAAAAACAATACAATTCTTTTAAGAAGGAATTGAAAAGGTAATGCCCAGCCTAGATGGTTCTGTTATTCATATTACTGTTCATGGTTCATAGAAAAAGCAGTCATCCTATTTTGCATTAATATTTTTCATGCATGCGTACTGCCTGGTAGAGGTGAGAGAAGACAATGCTGGAAAGCAAAACATTTTAAATCTTTGCTCCCAGTGATAATTAGAGATAAATTTGCCCACACAAGGCAGTCAGCAGGCAAAGAGAAAGCATGCACAAGCTAGATTTTCAACCCATTGACTATGTGAGTGAAAAATCTAACCAAATATCTCTGGCCAAGTGGTGAAATTTCCATATAACCAGCTGCGTTTCTGCATAACACAGTTTCAGACTGTGGTTAAGTTTGTAAACAAGTCATTGCTTCTTCATTCCAAGCTTCTCAATGCAAACCAGAAATTCTTGTATACAAAATGTCATTACATGATAATGATGTTGCTGCTGAGAAAGTGCCCAGCTGTGTAACACTGTAAAATCATTTGATTCAGGAATATTTCAGTCTTTTAAAATTCACAGCTAAAAATCTTAGTATGTGAAAGCTGTACTTCCTTTACTCCTCCAAATATTAGTTATTAGAATTTAAATATAATTATCGCACTAAAGTTATTTCTAATGACAAACCTTGCTTTATAATAAAACTGGCAGGCAGGATAAGTTCACTGCAATTTGCAAATTAAATATATTTTTGGAACAATATTCATGGAAAAAATAAGATTTACTTAAAGATGAAATTATAAAAGTAAGTTTTTATTCTTTTTTCTCCACTTTTCTCCATTGTATGTATTTTTATTCCATATAAGGTCCAGCAAGTTATAAATCCACTTACAAGGTGAGAAAGCTTTGCTTGTAGGTTCTGCCAATGCTACTCTATAACCGTTCAGTTGGCTGTTGCGTAAGTGATAAAGTTTGACTCTCCCTTATGATTATGTAATTACATTTTGTAACAAACTTCTGATAATGCAAGATGCATAAATACTCCCAATGCACATCTGGCAGGAATTAAATACAGTGCACATTGCCCTGACAATACATTCAGAAGAAATGAGAAGGTATATTTCACTCAGTGTTCTATTTTCATTTCTCATTCTATTATGGCCTAAAGGAGATTACCCAATTAGTACTCTAGTTGAGATCAGTTTTATGCCCACTGGAAACTGCAATGAAATGGCATCAATTCGTATTTAAGATACACATTTTTCATTCCTTGTGCTAAATTATTTAATCTGATGGAACCCATAAAGCTATGTCATTTTACATCGATACAAAATTGTGTGCACAAATCAAATTCTCCTTTCAGTTTCTGGGTACAATTTACTTGACTGTAATACAGGATTTGAGAAAGCTGGATACTTACTACAGAAGTCAGACATTGCCTTTCAACATAAACTACAAAGAATAATAGAATTAATGTAATATTAAAATGTAGTGCTTGAAGAGTTTAAATAAGTATAATTTCTGCACCATTTAACAGTCCTTTCAAATATTAGCTTAAAATATAACTTATAACGTTTCTGAAATAATGCAAGAAACTAAATCATAAATCATAAAGTAGAATATTAAATGCTAATATTTTAATGTAGAAAGTATGACTTTCAGGTTGTTTCAAGTGGTCAAATGGCTATGGTGAGAGCTGGGGAGAATGACTGGCTTCTGCCTCCCAAACACACATATCCTCCTCCTTTTGAAAGTGATCCTGGTTACAAGCCACATCTACTAGAAGATGAAGATCTAGTTAAAAAAAAATCCCAGTTATTAAACTGTTTAGAAGTGTCTAAATATATGATCACAGTACAGATGTTTATACTTTTTTAAAATTATTTTTGCAGTTTTACATTGGTTTATATACTGTTATAGTTGTACATTTTACTTTAGTGGCATTTGCACGGTTATACGCTGATACAATAAACTTCTTGACATAGTTATACACACTAGTACAATAATGTACATGCTTCAGAATCAGCGTATTTTATTGGCATGGTCATGGAGAGGCAGAATGGCAAAAGTGCTTAAGGATTATTTTGCCTTGTTCAGGGTCACAGACCTGAAACGTTAACTCTGTTTCTCTCTCCATGGATGCTGCCTGGCCTGCTGAGTGTTTCCAGCATTTTCTGTTGTTATTTCAGATTTCCAGCATCTACAGTATTTTGCTCTTGCAGTTGATTAGTTTGTTATTCTTATGGTACCAGGGATTGACAGGAGATGTACATCTGGCTTGCCTCTCCCATCAGCATAGATCTCCCTCCACAGAAATGTGCTGTGGTACTTATGAGAAATGTCTTCTATAGGCCTTCTGGAGAGGGTTCTGAGCTGTTTAGTGTTTTTTTCAGTCTTAGGTCGAATATCATTCACTTTAACTGGCATTTATCCTGCAGATGCTTTATCAACACATTTTTGCTGAGAGGTGGGACTTAATTACAGAAGGGAATTACATCTTCTCAGCACCATCAATGTAATTTTTCCTAGTTAGTGCATTGATGGGGTCAGCAAATCATTTGGGGAAAGTCTAGCAGGCACGGAAACGGCTCTGAGCAGATCATAAGACTTTGTGGAATCCCAGATCATAGTCCAAAAGGGTTGCTTTGATGGAGGACCAGAGGTGCATAGAAATGTGCTTATTGAGGAAAGAAGCTTTCCAGTCAACCCCATTAACAATTTGTCCTCTCTAGATCTCCAGCAAAGGCCACACATTACCCTCCTACCCTCGCCATTACCATTTTACTAGCTGTACTTTCTAAAGTTATAGAAGCTGCTGTAAACTCTTAAATTATCCATTACCTGGATCACCAAGGCTTCTTCGACAGCACCTCCCAAACCCGCGACCTCTACCACCTAGAAGGACAAGGGTAAGTTCCCCTCCAAGTCACACACCATCCTGACTTGGAAATATATTGCTGTTCCTTCATCGTTGCTGGATCAAAATCGTGGAACTACCTCCCTAATAGCACTGTGGGAGTATCTTCACTTCACGGACTGCATCGGTTCAAGAAGGCGGCTCACCACCACCTTCTCAAGGGCAATTAGGGATAGACAATAAATGCTGGCCTTGCCAGCGATGCCCACATCCCATGGATGACTAAAGAAAAAGAAATCAAACTGAACAATCCACGCCCCCGCCCCCAGTAACAGTTATGTCCAACATCTCTCAGTCCTTCCACCCTCCAATATACTTCTTCCACTCAGAGACCAACATTGATATACATGTCACCTGACATTGCAGGGTCAACAGTTACTACAGGAACACTGCGCACAAAAATGTCAAAATACACGTACTGACGTAATAAAACTCACTACGCACTTGGTTTGAGCATAAAGCAAGGCTTTAATCAACTTGTTTCAGAACATGGAAGTCTAGTTGTATTTCACTAGCTCCTTGTCTTACAAAATGTCCCTGGCAAGCTGGGGCCCACGTCCGAGTATTTATACTCCTTGGACGGCGCCACCAGCTGGCTGTCCAGCGTTATTTCATAAGTAGTTTCTTGATGATGAGATTTATAACATTCTTCCTGCCTAAAAGATTTGGAAGTCCGACGACTTCCTCTTAACGGATTAGGCGGACCACGTCTCCCCGGACCGTGTCTTGGTCCCTGGGCCGCTTGATCCGTACCGATGGATCAACAGGGCCCATGTTGCTCTGATCGACCCGAGGGAGGCTGGGGAGATTGTGACTCCGGGTACGGGTCTCCACAGGCGCAGAACTGGCTTTGTCCCGTTGGTTAGCCGGGGATTGACCGGCGTCCTGGCCCGGGGTGGCCATCCCACGGGGAGCGCTCAGCTCCCTGAGCAGATCCAGCGGGGCAGCCGGCAGATCCCTCAATGACCCAGGTAGAGCGTCATCCTTGGGGGAGCGCAGAGTGTCGGCCTCATCCCCGCGGGTCCCTCCATCAGTTGGGTCCACGGAACCAGCCGGACATGGAGCCAGGTCCCAGAGCGAAACGGTGGACACCCGGCCATCCGGGTACCGCACGTGTGCGTACGTGGGGTTGACGTCCGTAAGTTCTACCTCGTCGACCAAAGGATCGGTTTTCGATGATTGGATGAATCTTCGGAGCAGCACGGGGCCAGGAGCTGCCAACCATGACGGTAGAGACGTCCCATGGGTGGAGCGACGCTGGAAGCTGAAGAATCGCTCGTGAGGTGTGACATTGGTAGAAGTAGAAAGGAGAGACCTGATGGAATGCAACGCGTCAGGGAGCATAGTTTCCCACTGCTGGTCTGGTAGATTGCGTGACCTCAGCGCAAGATGAACAGCATTCCAAGTGATAGCGTTGTATCTCTCAACCTGTCCATTACCAATGGGATGGTACGGTGTCGTTTTACTTGTGGCGATTCCCCGTTGGGAGAGATAACTTTTGAGTTCGCTTGACATGAAGGAGGGACCCCAATCAGAGTGGATGAAATTGGCTATACCGCAAAGGGAAAAGACTTGATCAAGGCATTTGATCACTGTGGAAGTAAGCATATTGGGACAGGGGAAAGCAAAGGGAAAGCGTGAATATTCGTCCACCATAGTCAGTAAATAGGTGTTCCGCATTGAGGAAGGCAATGGCCCTTTAAAGTCAATGCTGAGTCGCTGCATAGGTTGCATAGCGTGTATGAGCGAGCCATCCGATGGACGGAAGAATTGCGGTTTTAACTCCGCACATATTTTACCGGAGGAGCACGTTCTATTCACATCTTCCGTAGAAAATGGGAGATTTTTAGATCGCACAAAGTGCAACATACGGGTAACGCCAGGATGGCATAAGTCAGTATGAAGATCCGCCAGAGTCGAAGTTGACATAGAAGAGCAGAATGCCCGTGTGAGGGTATCCGGGGCCACGTTCTCTTTGCCGGGTCAATAATGTATGGTGTATCCAAAGGCAGCCAATTCCATCCTCCAGAGTTGTATTTTGTTATTCTTGATCTTAGTGCGTTTCCGGTTATCCAGCATAAAGGCCACGGAGCGCTGATCGGTTATAAGTGTGAAATGTCGACGAGCGAGAAAATGACTCCATTTACGTACCGCTTCAATGATGGCCGTAGCCTCCTTCTCGACAGGAGGATAATGGAGCTCGCTACCCTGCAAAGCTCTGGACAGAAATGCAATGGGTCGACCACCTTGATTCAAGGTAGCAGAGATCGCCACATCCGATGCCATCGCACTCGACCATGAAAGGAAGATTTTCATCAATGGAACGAAGCGTGGCTTTTTCCAGTTGTCGCTTGAGGAGGTTGAAAGCTGAAATAGCCGTTGCCTCCAATGGAAATGACTTAGCGTGAAGCAGGGGCTGGATCTTGTCGGAGAAGTGGGGTATCCATTTTGCATAATAGGTGAACATGCCGAGTGCCCGACGAAGAGAGCCGAGATTCGTAGGGGGAGGGAGCTCCTGAAGCGGACGAAGTCGCTCCGGATCCGGTTTGATGGCACCGTTGCCCACCCAGTAGCCAAGGATGTTGACTGATGGTACTGATTTCACAGATTTGGACTCATTTAAGGTTAAGTTGCGACGATGGAGAACGTCAAAAAATTTCTGGAGGTTGGCATCATGCTCCTTCTGGTCATGACCAGCAATGGTGATATTATCCAGATATGGAAAAGTGTCCGTTAAGTTCTCCTGTTTGACTAGGCTATCCATTGCCCGTTGAAAGACGGCCACCCCATTGGTGACCCCAAATGTAAGGCGACAAAACTGGTAAAGCTGACCATTGGCCTCAAAGGCTGTATACTTTTTGTCAGAGTCCTTTAACGGTACTTGATGATATGCGCTCTTTAAATCAAAAGTTGAAAATACCTTGTAGTTGGCAAGGCTATTGACCATGTCATCGATGTGTGGTAGTGGGTAGGCATCCAGGTCGGTATACTGGTTAATAGTTTGCGAGTAATCGATGCAAAGACGTTTCTTGTGTTGCTTCAGAGGATTTTTAACAATGACGACTTGAGCCCGCCAGGAAGATGAACATGGCTCAATGATACCGTCAGCTAGAAGGCGAGAGATTTCTGCCTCGATAAAGGCTCGATCATCTTGGCTAAAACGTTGTGATTTAGTGACTATGGGCTTACATCGGGGGAAAGATTGGCAAACAAGGAGGGCTCGTCGAGCGAAGCCGCCGAAAGCGCACAAAATGGTACTTTGGAAATAGTAAGCTCCGGCTTTGACCCTCCAAACTCGAAAGTGAGTCTTTTGTGTTGTTTCTGGAAATCCTGTCCCAGGAGCACATCAGTGCATAGATTCTTGAGCACCCCAAGCCGGGTGGAGAAATAAGTGCGGCCATTGAGGATAAGGTCGACAAGACAAAAGCCGGAAGAATTGATGGTCAGTGTCGTCAGAGCCATTGCAATTTCCCTGTCTGAGGGGTAAATATGCAGTTTTAACTTACTGACAGCCCACTCACTAATGAAGCTGTCAGAGCTCCATGAGTCGATTAGTGCACTCAAAATGTGTCCATTTACTGATAAAAGAAAGAACTTGCATTTATATAACATCTTTTGAGACATCAGGATATCCGAAAGCACTTTACAGCCAATAAAGTATTTCTTAAAGTGTAGTTACTGTTGTATTGTAAGAAATGCAGCAGCCAACTTCCACACAAGAAGGTCCCATAAACAGCAATGAGATAATGACCAGATAATGTTTTTTTAGTAAGGTTGGGTGAGGGATAAATGTTGGCCAAGACACTGGGGAGAACTCTCCTGCTCTTCTTTGAAAAGTGCCATGGGATCTTTTACATCCACCTTAGAGGACATATGGGGCCTCAGTTCAGCGTCTCATCCGAAAGATGGCACCTCCAACAGTTCAGTCCTCCCTCAGTACTGCACCCCCTCAGTACTGCACGATCAGTCTAGCTTATGTGCTCAAGTCTCTGGAGTGGGGCTTGAACCCATGACTTTCTGACTCAGAAGGGAGAGGGCTCCCAATGAGCCACACTGTCACCTGGCAAGGGTTAACAATAGCTGATGAGTGGCAGTACAATGCAGTCCTCATTTGCCATGCTGTGTGTGAGCTAGAGAATTAAGTGGAAGGAGAAAAAGAGAATGAATGAATACCCAACTGCATATTTTATCTGCAATGCAGCATGTCCTTCATCCACCAATATTGTCAATGGTGGCATCCACCCTTGGAGTAAGAATTTGCAATTTAGCTGTATCTCCCAAGGTTCTTGTAGTCTTCCTTCTGTTGTGTCAAAGCTTGTCCTGCAAGAGTGGGATTGTGTTAGTGTGTACCCTGTGAAGATGTATGTGGCAACTTAGCGTAGTGTGCATACTGAGAGGAAGAAGCAGCAAGTTTATGCAACAGGGGGAAGTCCGTAGATGAAAGAAAGTGTATACAGTGTACCAAAGAACTTAACAGAAATGTGAGAATTAATCCAAGTTGAAACAAAATAAAAGCAGAATGTTGTTTGTGCCAGTTTTGAGGGCAGTAGCAGTGATAAGTGTATGAATATAAGCAGAAGGAGGTGTAGTGAAGTAGTTAATTGTGATTGAGGTAGAGGCTTGTGCAGCAGGGGAGAGAAGGATTGATAGTGCTGGAGGAAAAATGTGGTGTTGCAGGGCAGTATTCAGAGTGAGAGTGAAGAGGAGTTTTACCTTGGCAGTCCTAGTTAGGCCATTAAGCTTTATCCAGCATTGCAGCCAAGTACTGAGAATGATGCTGCTCACCTGCTCCCTCTATGCCTGCTGATCTATTTAGCATGGCACTTGTATGCCATCTGAGGGAAACAGGACATCCTTCGTAGCCCTGAATTGTTCAATAAGTATCTCCAGAGCAATATCCAAAAAGCAGAGTACCCTGGCTATCAACAATGTGCCTGCTGCTCCAGAAATGCAGATTTCACACATGACCAATGGAAATGCCACCTCCCCTTTAAGGGGTGTAGACTGGCTTTAAGAATTCGCAAGCCCACTGGATTTCCCACCCTCCCAATTAGTAAAGTGCCTTTAAGTAGTACGATTAGTGCTGACAGTTTGCCATTCAAACTTAAATGAGGCCCAAACACATACATTGATTGGACCTCCCACCGACATCATTGGGCAGTGCAGTGGTCACCTGTCCAATGTACATGAAAAGCAATCCCAATTTTTTAAGTCAAGCAAGTTGACTGACTGATATGGGGAAGTGTAGCATTTTCATTATTTTATATTATTACATGAAAATAAGTTTTACTGTTTGAAGTAAATGAATCCGAACATAACTCTGTATGTTCACTTGCTATGAAATAAAGCAGCTTAACGATTCATAACTGGCTTTGTCTTACCAAATGTTTCTCAGTCCACCTTCAAAAAGATTGAAGAAGCACACATGCAAAAGACACAAATATCCAATTCAGATGACAAGCAGATACCATTGTTAAATCCTTGGGTTAAACTATTATATAGTTAGATATTAGACAGTGGAAAACCTCCACTAAGTACTGATGGGAGTGACTAGCACTGCTGTACCTAAGAGAATATCTAAGGCAAGACCCTAATATTGTAACATCTTTCTAATCTTACAATCCTCTACAATTGCATACTTTTAAACTACACCTAATCATTATCTTTTGATTTATTTAGTCACCGTTTCTACTTTTTTCAACTTTGGTGGTGTCCTGCACTATGGTTCTTGATCCTTTATCTAGGATTCGCAGCAAAAACAATATTATCGGGTTGGACAGAGGGCTGCTGTTTACTGAAGATCCCTAAGATGTCTATCAGCCCTCTTCCCAATCTAGCACAACTGTAAGCTTCTAAGAGTGCAGACTGTAAGGAAAGGGTTAATCAAACTGTCCTGAAGTCTGCTAATATTATACTGCCATTGATTTCTCTTTATATTGTAGTAATATTAACCTTTAGCCTTTGTCTATTAAAAGGGAAGTATAAATCAATTTAGATGCAGTGACCACTGAAATGTTGAACTAAGACTGACCTTAAAGCAATGGTCAGTTTAGTCACTTCAGTAAACCTAATTAGAAGACATGCCAGTGCATCCCAATATATATATTTCAGAGAACTTTAATCACTTGATAACAAGTGCAGGTAAAACGATTAGTTCTGAGTATACCTATCTTTTATGGAAGTAGGAGATTGGTATGGAATAGTACTGAACCAAAGACAGGCTTCTAATTAGAAGTTTCACTTGGTGGAATAGCAATTATATGTAACAAGAGTGAAATTATCGATAAGATAACAAAGTTGGGGAATTGTACCGGTCTACGGAAAAATAGGTAATTAAAACTAAAATTATTGACAAGTGAAGAAGCTCATTAAAATTTGCCTTATATGGGGATGTAGTATAACTTTTGTATAATAATGTAATGCATAATCATGGGGATTGTCAGGTAGAGGGGGTAAGGAAATAGGTATAAAAATGAGAGTTTTGAACATATACGTAGGATTCGTTAAAGTCTGATAAACCTGTATAATAAGCTCGGAAGTGTGACGCACTTGAGTTCCTCAACTAATCGAGCAAAGTTTTGCTATAAGTACTGTCTTTTAAGTGTATGTTTAAAAACTATTATACATGGACTGTATACTTAATAAGTCTGTGATACCTGATATTCAATGTTTAAGAATTCTATTGATTTGAGGAGTAAATTATAAATAAGAATACTCCTCTCTAACACATACTACAAAACCAGGCATGAGAGATCCATCACTAAGCTAAACCAGCTCCTCTCCAATGGCAAGACATTGACCTCCCCACAACAAGTAAATACATTAAATCTAACCCAACTGGACTTGTTTTGGTTCCACCAAATCAAAAATTTAATTCAAGGCCCTGCAACGCTCCACAAATTCAAATATTTGGGTGGCAAGTTGAAAATCTACACCAATATTTCTAATTCAGAAACATGAAGCTAGAAGGTAATTGGTAAAAAAATCTGATTTACTCAGACATCAAAAAAATCCAAGAATACAGGTTGAAAAAGTAGCCAGTACATCAAGGCCTCTTTGATGCACATCTTCAACTTGGGGGGCGTTGGCCAGGGAAGGTGATTGGAAGCCTGGTGGGGGGGTGAGGTCTCCAATCGCGGGGGGTGGGTATGGTTGGGACCCTGGATCCAGGAGGTATTAAGCCAGTTACTTCCTGGATGCAGCAGTCCCTGCCTCTGTTTAACTGCGGGTTTCATGAATTGTGTGAAACCTGTCCAAAGGCAGTTAAACACAAAATGGAGGGGGGAAAAAAGAGGCTCCAGCCTCATTACAATATTTAAATTGAGGTAACGCCCCCAGGGAGTGGGTTGGTCACCTCCCGTCCACCACCCCCTTCCCATCCTGCCTCCTGCAAAACTGGACATGGGCGGGTTGGAGGCAAGATCAGGTCGGGAATCCCATTTTTAACATTTTAGTTGTCTCCATGCTCCAAACCCATCTTTTTTTAGGGGAAAGTTCTGGCCTTGGTCTCCGTACCTAAGGAAGGATATACTTGCCTTAGAGGGAGTGCAATGAATGTTCACGCGACTGATTCCCGGGATGAGGGGATTGTCCTATGAGGAGAGATTGTGTAGATTAGGTCTATATTCCCTAGAGTTTAGAAGATTGAGAGGTGATCTCATTGAAACAAATTCTTAAAGGGCTTGACAGGGTGGATGGTAGAAGGATGTTTCCCCTGGCTGGGGAGTCTAGAACTAAGGGTCCCAGTCTTGGAATAAGGGGTCGGCTATTTACGATTGAGACGAGGAGAAATTTCTTCACTCAAAAGAGTTGTGAATCTTTGAATTCTCTACTCCAGAGAGCTTTGAATGCTCAGCTGTTGAGTATATTCAAGGCAGAGATCGATAGATATTTGGATACTAAGGAATATGAGAAAAGTGCGGGAAGGTGGAGTTGAGGTAAAAGATCAGCCCTGATCTTATTAAATGGTGGAACTGGCTCGAATGGCTGAATGGCCTACTCCTGCTTCTATTTCTGATATTCTTATGTACTTCACTAATGACTTTCCCTCTATCTTAAGGTTAGGATTGGGGCTGTTCCCTGATGATTCCACCATGTTCAGCACCATTCACAACTCATCTGATAATGAAGCAGCCCATATCAGCTTGGACCTGGATAACACCCAGGTTTGAGCTGATGTGTCAGGTAAGATTCACACCTCATAAATAGCAAGTATTGACCGTCTCAGACAAGAATAAAACTAGGCGTCTTTCCTGACCTTCAACGACACCACCATTGCCAATTCCCTAACAATCAATATCAAGGGGGTTACCTGAAGCTCACCTGGACATTCCATATTATAAATGTGGCTAGAAGCAGTGCAGAGGCTAAGGACCCTGCAATGACCCACTCAAAGCTTATCCACCATCTACAAGGCTCATGTATGGAGTGTGATGAAATACTCACCACTCGCCTGGACTTGTTCAACTGCAATAGCACTCAAGGAGCTTGACACTACCCAGGTCAAAGCAGCTTGCTTCATTGGTGCCCTATGTTTCTGGACTCATTATCCATTTCCTCCACTACTGGTGCACAATCCACAGGATGCATTGCAGTAATGCACCAAGGTTGTTTTGACAGTTGCTCCATCTCCTGTGACCTCTACCACCAAAAATGTCGTGGAAACATCTTATTTTTCATGTCACATACCAGCGTGACTTGACGTTTCTTCATTATTGCTGGGTCATTATCCTGGAATTCCACACCAAACTTCATCATGGGTGCACCATCACCACAAAGACTGCAGCGGTTCAAAGGCAAGACCCACCACCATCTCAGGGCAACTAGGGATGAGTGATAAATGAGGCCATGGCAGAATTGCTCACATCCTGACAACAAATAAGAAAAGGTTGAGGTGTGAAATGCATGGACATTAAATAATTCCAGTGGGATTGGGGTCCCATGATCTGGTACGTTGCCTAGGGTCTGCCATCACTGGGAGGAAGGTGGCAGGAACTGGGAGAATTGGAGGAGCCAGATTCTTGCAGCATCAGTCAGCAAATAAAATATTAAAATGGATTTTGTCCTTTAATCAACTTCAGGTGAGAAGTGAGTTGATTGCCAAGGAATGTGAGGGTTCATTGAACCATGGAGTCATAGAATGATATAGCACAGAAGGAGTCAATTTGGCCCATTGTGCCTGTGCCGGCTTTTTGGAAGAGCTATCATATCAGTCCCACTCCACTGCACTTTCCCCATAGACCTGCAAACTTTTCCCTTTTCAAGTATTTATTTTTTGAAAGTTATTATTGAATCTGCTTCCACCACCCTTTCAGGCAGTGCATTCCAGATCATAACAACTCGCTGCGTAAATTTTTTTTTCCTCATGTGGCCTCTGGTTCTTTGGCCAATTACCTTAAATCTGTGTCCCCTGGTTACCGATCTTTCTGCCATTGGAAAGTGTCTCCTTATTTACACTATCAAAACCCTTCAAGATTTTGAACACATCTATCAAATCTCCCCTTAACCTTCTCTGCTCTAAGGAGAACAACCCCAGTTTCTCTTGTGTCTCCATGTAACTGAAGTCTTTCATCCCTGTTAGCATTCTAGTAAATCTCCTTTGCACCCTCTCTAAGGCCTTGACATCCTTTCCAAAGTGTGGCACCCAGAATTTGCCACAATACTCCAGCTGAGGGCTCACCAGTGTTTTATAAAGGTTTAGCATAACTTCCTTAGTTTTGTACTCTATGGCCTAGAAATTTGAGTTGGTCGAAAACCTGCTGGTAACAGCACTGGCCAAGGCTAATGGTCACCCGCAGAAAGAACACTGGTATTTTGGTGCTGCCTGCTAATTTACATCAGTGGAGCAGAGAATCTGTGGTGCAATGCGCTCGTTCCAGCGCTAACCTCAGCAGGAGGCTGAAGGTCGCGTCTGCAGGCTCAGTGCAGCGTTCTCGGGCAATGTGCTGTGTTGGAGCATATGGTGATGGCTCCTGGGTTTTGATATCGATGGCCCTTGTAGGGTTGGAGCATTGTGGCACATCACGAGGCATTTGTTTGTCCACGGCTCCCCTCTTACTTGCACGGACATTTCTCTGGGTCTTGTGTGTGCTCCACAAATGGGTGCCAGACTGCCTGGTACTCCCACCTTCGCTGGCTGTCATAGGTCCACAGATCTTGCACCTTAAATGGTTGCTGTGTGGAGGTTTGTGTTCTACCATGGTGCTGGAGGGGGAGAGAAATGGGGATGCACCATCTTGCAGCTAGCAGTGACAGTGCACTATCCTGCAGATCGCATAGGGCATTCACTCCCTGGTGAGTGGCTCTTAAAGCACAGGCTCAGATCTGGAGGGACTCCTGGAAACACCACATAAAGACTGTGGCACAGATGTTTTTAAACCGTTGCATGAGACATCAATGAAAAGAAATTAAAAAAAAGAGGAACATGAACCCTTGGTCAGGAGTTTACTGGTGTAAATGGTGCAGAAGAGAGTTCAATTAAATTTTCAATAACAGACTTTTGAAGAACTCTTGCTGAGAATATGCTGTCCAGCCTTTCAAAAGCAGACTTCCAAACTTTGCATATCATTTTATCAATTCCTAAACTAGGAAACCTAAATGTATAAAATTTAAGGAAATGCAGCTTTGATTTTTTCCTGTCGTACAGTTTTTTTTATTTTAAAAGCACCTCCTATACTGTTTGACAACCAGGGGAGAGATTTGATGCATCTCAGTGGAAGCAGTTTGCACTTGAATAGCTCTCCATAGTTAACAGTTATCCCAGTAGCTGTTTACAGTTTGGGTTCTGTACGGATAACCGTAGCTGTCGTAAAGACAGCAGGGTTTGATTGACAGCTGGTTGACGGCTGATGTCATATCCGGGGGCGGGATCCGACGCCATCTTGGCCATGCTTCAGATACTGTACTAGAGACACAGAGTCAGGACTGAATAAATGGCACTCCTCTACAACTGCTTGTGAGACTCGTAATTACGTTATTAAGATAACATTACATGGTACCAGGATTTATAGAACTCACGATAAGGACATACTACAACAATGGAAGGAATAAAACCTCCGGCTAGCCTGCAACTAGAAGGAAATGTGGATGAAAATTGGCGTGTCTTCAAGCAACGCTTTCTTCTCTACCTCACAGCGATTGACGCTTCGACTAGCTCTGGAACACGTAAACTGGCTTTGTTGCTAACAGTGGCTGGCTCGCAGGCAATTGAGCTGTTTAATACATTTACGTTTGCAGCCGAAGATGATAAAAATGATCTGGACAAGGTGATAGAACGGTTCGATGAATACTGCACTCCAAAAAAGAATGAAACGTATGAGAGATTCGTGTTTCGCTCCCACGTGCAAAAGCAAGGGGAATCCTTTGATGTTTTTTTGACGGACTTGAAAATAAAAGCACAAACATGCAACTTTAGGTACCTGAAGGAATCGATGATACGCGATCAAGTCGTTTTTGGAATACTCGACAAGAAGGTGAGGGAGAGAATGCTTAGAGACAATGACCTAAATTTGGATGCAGCAGTGAAAATATGTCATGCTAGTGAACTCTCAGCCATGCACACGAAAACTTTCGAAGGGAGCAGCACAGCAGAAGGGAGTGCCCTGGGGCTGAAAAACCTGCCGGTGGATGTGGTACACAAAAGGGACACAAGAGGGCCCGCAGAGTTCAAGATGATGATGCCTTACGAATGCAGACGGTGTGGTAATAAACACGTAGCCAGACAGTGTCCTGCTTATGGGAAGAACTGTGCAAAATGTAAAGGCAGGAATCACTTTGCCAAGATGTATTTTTTGGAAGAGAAAACTGAAGGTAAAAAGACAGTGCATGCTATTGAGACTGAAGAGACAGGAGCAGAGACTTTGTTTGTTGGAATGGTGCAAAATGAGTCAAAACAGGGCAAAAATGCTAATGAAGTGCACTCTGTAGGACCAAAGACTGAAGTTTGGATAGCTCCCTTGCTGGTGAATGGCACCATTGTTACCTTTAAGCTAGATACAGGTGCTAAGGCAAACCTCATAAGTTGGAGTGATGCACGGAATCTCAAAGTGCGACCTAAAATACTGAACAAGACAGTGTCTTTGAAGGCATACAATGGACAAAGCATTGAAACAAAAGGAACGTGTAGGCTGAATGTTAAGGTAAAAAATCACATTCACCCTTTGACCTTTGTTATAGTGCCTGAAGGACATGAGTCACTGTTGGGGGATAAGGCCTGTGTGGATTTAGGCTTGGTAAAACGAATCTATACTATCAATGAACAGAACTGTGTGCAGAGTGCCCCCCAAGATAGTACAAATCTGACTCATGAGACTATAGCACACAAATATGCAGATGTCTTTCAGGGTTTCAGAGCACTGCCTTTTACATACTCCATCAAACTGAGAGAGGATGCACAACCTGTGATTCACGCACCCAGGAGAGTTCCAGTGGCTCTCCGTGAAAAACTGAGGAAAGAGCTAGACCGCATGGAGGGACTAGCTGTCATAAAGAAGATTGAGGAACCGACTGACTGGGTAAATTCCATGGTCTGCGTCAATTCAAAGAAAACTGATAAATTGCGTGTCTGCATGGATCCCAAGGACCTTAATGCCAATATCAAAAGAGAGCACTACCAAATTCCAAAGAGAGAGGAAATAGTCAGCGAAATGACAGAAGCGAAAGTCTTCTCCAAGATGGACGCCTCGCATGGTTTCTGGCAGTTGAAACTTGATGAAGAAAGTGCTAAGCTGTGCACTTTTAACACCCCGTTTGGTCGATACTCCTACCAGCGTCTGCCCTTTGGTATTAGCTCTGCCCCAGAAATCTTTCACAGAGCAATGGAGCAAATCATCGAGGGCCTGGAGGGAGTGCGGGTGTACGTGGATGATCTGGTAGTATGGGGCTCCACTCAGGGGGAGCACGACACCAGACTGGAGAAAACACTTCAGAGAATACAGCAGTATGGACTCAAACTAAATAAAGACAAATGTCAGTTCAGTGTCAATGAAATCACATTCTTCGGAGACAAGATCTCTTCAGAGGGGATTCAGCCAGACAAGTCAAAGGTAAAGGCTATACATGACATGGAGAAACCAAAGGACAAGAAAGGGGTTCAGTGGGCCCTTGGCATGGTTAACTACCTAGGAAAATGTATTCCAAATCTAGCAGTGAAAACTGTTCATCTGAGAAAACTGCTGCACCAAGAGACAGAGTTCCAATGGGGACATGAACATGAGAGAGAATGGAAGGGGCTGCTACACATTCTAGCAAGTGAACCCCTGCTGAAGTTCTTCTGCCCTAAAAAGAGGACAAAAGTGTCCACAGATGCCTCTAAGAATGGATTAGGGGCTGTCCTTCTACAGGAAGATGAAGGAGAATGGCAACCAGTGGCGTATGCGTCACGCTCCATGACGGCTACAGAGTGCCGGTATGCACAAATCGAGAAGGAGTGCCTTGGCTTGGCATTTGGGTGTGAAAAATTTCATACCTACATCTATGGTCTTCCCAAGGTTATCCTAGAAACGGACCATAAGCCACTGCTAGGGATCGCAAAGAAGAATCTGTGTGACATGTCACCAAGGATACAACGCCTAATGATGAGACTTCAACGTTACAATTTTGAGCTAACATATGTGCCAGGGACACAAATGTTCATTGCAGACACACTATCCAGGGCTGCGCCTTACGCCACACAAAACAGTGAATCAGAAGAGGATGTGGCTCTTCATGTGGATATGGTCTACGCAGCATTGCCCGCCACACAGGAACAACTATCTGATAGTCACAAGACATCAAAGGACCCAGTCCTGAGTAAAGTAATGAGAAATCTTCAAGAGGGCTGGAAGAAAGGGTCATGTAAACAATATTATCACATTCAGTCTGAGCTCTCTGTGGTCAATGGACTACTGCTTAAGTGTGACAGGATAGTAGTGCCCACCTCTATGTGACGAGAAATGCTCAACAGGATACATGAAGGGCACCTGGGTGCAGAAAAGTCAAAAAGGAGAGCACGTGAGGCACTCTACTGGCCAAACATGAACTCTGATATTGACCAGTTGATCAGCGAGTGTGCGACATGTCAGGAGTATCACTACAAGCAAACAAAAGAGCCCCTCATTACCACAGAGCTCCCATCACAACCTTGGGAAAAGGTTGGAACTGATATATTTCACTATGAAGGAAAAGACTATTTGTTAGTTATTGATTATTATTCCAACTATCCGGAGATGGCTCTCTTGTCCAGTACCACATCAAGAGCTGTAATAACTCACCTGAAGTGAATCTTTGCCAGGCAGGGCATCCCTCTAACCCTGGTCTCTGATAATGGCCCTCCCTATGCCAGTCATGAGTTTCAGTCATTTGCTTCAGAGTATGAGTTTAATCATGTAACCTCCAGTCTGCTCTATCCTCAGGCTAATGGAAAAGCGGAGAAGGGGGTACAGATTGTGAAAAGACTATTAAAGAAAGCAGCACACAGCAACACTGACCCATATCTGGCCCTGATGTCGTACAGGGTGGGCCCGCTAGCAAGTGGCAAGTCTCCAGCTGAGCTCTTACTGGGTCGGAAAATCCATACACGACTTCCCAGTTATGTCACACCTGACCACAGAGATGAGGTGTGGGCAGACAAGGCTCGGAAACTACAACAGAAACAAAAAACACTTCATGACCGCACAGCCACTACACTAGTGCCTCTACAGGAGAAGGATATAGTTCGCATTGAAAAACCTGAGTCATGGCCTACAAGAGCCACCGTTCTACAACAGGTCACCCCCAGTGTGGTGTATGTGCCTTTAAGAGCCCCTGTGTACTGTAATGCCGGTAGTGGCCACTCGGGCTATATAAGCCTGTATAGTGTCTTGTATCTTTTAGTTCACCTCCAGACTTTGTTCAGTAAACACCTGTTAAACCAGCTCCGGCATTCCGTGTCTCCATTAACACACGGATACAACAGTGGCGACGAATTGGAAACGGACTTACCTGCAATTCGGCAGCACCTCAAGGAGATCGATTCCACAGACGAAGGTCGAAGAAAAAAAAAGAAAAAACTCTGGTTTCACCAGCTAGCCGGGCTGGTGGCAGGTACTGCAATAATCCTTCCTGGGCGGCGGGCTGGGGCTCAATTGGCTGGCTCTGCAGCGGGGCCGAGCAGCAAAGGCGGAGGCAAACAGAGACGGAGGGTGGAGCACTCGGGAGACGGCCAGCGCTGCAAAGCAGGTCGGTGTTCGGACCAAGCAGAGGGAGGGAAAAGTCCCAGAGTCCGGCGGGAACGAGTCTCCAACTATTAAAAATATCTGTATAAATAAAAACCGCGGAGAACAGCGTTGTCAGCAGCGGTGGGAAAGCGCGGGAGGCGCCATTTTTTTCTCGGCAGGGAAGAAAGGAAAGCGCGGGAGGCGCCATTTTTTTTTTCAGGATGCCTAAGACTGGCAATATTACTGCTTTCGATAGTGATGTGGAGGATTGGATCACATATGTGGAAAGAGTGGAGGTATATTGCACAGCGAATGAAATAGAGGATGATAAAAAGGCATCGGTACTTCTAAATCTAATGGGCGCAAGGATATACGGGCTGTTACAAAACTTAATCACTCCAGCCAAACCGATGGACAAGAATTTTAAGGAGATTGTTGATACCCTACAGGAGCACTTAAACCCAACACCGCTGCTGATAGTGGAACGATTCAAATTCTTCAGGAGGAATCAGCACAAGAATGAAAGTAACGCTGATTACCTCACCGAATTAAAAAGCTGTCAAAGCACTGCCAATTCGGGGCAGGACTGGCAGATTCTCTTCGAGACAAATTCGTCTGCGGTCTCCTAAGTGAAGGAACACAGAAAAGGCTACTTTCTGAGAAAGATTTAACACTGGACAAGGCTTTCAGTGTGGCTGTATCATACGAAGCAGCAGCAAGAGGAGCTGCAGAGATACAGCAAAAGCCACAGGACTTCGGCACCCATGAAATGACACAGGGTTTTGAGAGATGTTATCGCTGCGGCAGATCCACCCATGACCAGAGGGACTGCTGGTTCAAGGACAAAGCATGCAGGCAATGCGGAAAGATGGGACACATTACACGTGTATGCCGATCTGGAAACAAAAAATCCACTGACAGGAAAAAAAATCAATAAGGAAAAGTACAGAAAGGTACAAATGATGACAGACAGTAGCTCCAAAGACCAGAAGAGTGATAGCGACTCCGGAAACAAGAGACTAAGCTGTCTCAAATTACATAATGTAATTGCCAAAGAAGATTACCAGACCATTTGGGTTACCCTCACGATAGCGGGGTCCCCAGTTAAAATGGAGCTAGATACAGGATCAGCTCTGACCATCATAAGTCGACGGGATTACGAGCAGCTATTTCCGCATATACCTTTGAAAGACACATCCATTATCTTGAAAACATATACAGGGCAGAAAGTATACCCCAGAGGGAAAATAAGGGTGCCTGTTGTATACAACGGCAAGGAAATACAGAAGTTGTATTTATACGTTCTGCAAGATGGTGGTCCACCGCTGTTGGGACGTGAATGGATCAGGAAGATACATTTAGACTGGCACTCCATTCAGGCACTGACGGTGACCAGTAAGAAAAAAAATGATGATGACGTCATACCTGAACGATTAAAAGACATCTTGGCCAACGCCAAAGAAGTATTTCAACAGGAACTAGGAACCTTGAAAGGCGTCACCGCCTCAATAAAAGTGGAAGATGCGGCAATTCCCAAGTTTTTTAAGGCAAGGCCGGTGCCATACGCAATTCGTCCAGCAGTCGAGGCAGAGCTGGAGAATTTGGAAAAGGCAGGTGTATTATCCAAGATAGATTGGAGCGAGTGGGCAACACCCATCGTCCCGGTCATGAAGAAAACGTTGAATAATGATAAAGCTGAAGAACAGAGAAAAATTCGCATCTGTGGGGACTTCAAGGTGACTGTAAACCCGGTCCTTCACACGGTACAGTATCCTCTTCCGAGGATAGAAGATATTTTCGCCTCACTATCCGGAGGGAAACATTTTACCAAAATTGACTTGGCACAGGCATATCTACAGATGGAGGTTGAGGAGGCCTCTAAAAAGTATCTCATGATAAACACACACAAAGGCCTGTACCAGTACAATCGAGTGGTTTTCGGAGTAGCATCAGCTCCAGCTATCTGGCAAAGAGCTATGGAGCAAGTCCTGCAAGGGATTCCGGGGACTCAATGCTACCTAGACGACATCCTTGTAACAGGAGAAAACGACAATGAGCACCTTGCCAATTTGGAGCAGGTGCTCACTAGGCTGAGAGAACGGGGCCTACGAGCAAATCACCCCAAGTGTGAATTTTTCCAGAAACAAATATCATATTGTGGCCACATAATTAACGAAGAAGGGTTGCATAAGTCACCTGAAAAAATTGAAGCGGTCATAAAAGCCCCAGCACCTGAAAATGTCTCACAATTAAGGTCGTTCTTGGGATTGATAAATTACTATCATAAATTTTTACCGAACTTGTCAACTGTTCTGCACCCTCTTAACGAACTGCTACAAACGGGAGTAAATTGGAAATGGAGCGAAGACTGTAAACGTGCCTTCCATAAATGCAAAGGCTTGATCACGTCCAAGGAAGTGTTGGCTCATTACAACCCATCACTGCCAATCAGACTGGCGTGCGATGCATCCCCTTACGGCGTAGGAGCGGTATTATCGCATAGATTCCCTGATGGCTCGGAGCGGCCGATAGCTTTTGCGTCACGCTCATTGAACTCAGCTGAGCATAACTATGCCCAGATCGACAGGGAAGCACTCAGCCTGGTATGGGGAGTGAAGAAATTCAACCATTACCTACACAGACAAAAATTTACCTTGTTGACTGACCATCAACCCCTCGTCTCCATATTCAACCCTAAAAAGGGCGTTCCCATTATGACAGCGCAAAGGCTACAGAGGTGGTCCCTTTTCCTAGGGGCACACCAATATGACATAGAATACAAAGGATCGAAACAGCATGGAAATGCTGACGGTTTATCGCGTCTACCGTTGCCAACGATAGAAGAGGCACCTACAGTGGACCCAGTGGAGATGTTCCACTCAACCATAGTGGAATGTCTACCAGTAACAAATTCTACCATTGAAAAGGAAACGAGAAATGACCCGACTCTCTCACGAGTCTACGATTTAATGGTGAAGGGATGGCCAGCACATGGCGAACCACTGTTGCCAGCATTCTCGCAAAGAAGAGAACAGCTGTCAGTGTGCCGAGGAACCTTGATGTGTGGATCCAGAGTGGTGATTCCACCCAAACTCCAGGATAAAGTGCTAAAGGAGCTTCACGAGGGGCATCTGGGTGGAGTGAAAATGAAGAACCTAGCCAGAGCGTTTGTGTGGTGGCCAGGTATCGATGGAGACATCGAAGAAATGACCAAGGGCTGTCTAGGATGCCAGAAGGTCCGAAACGCCCCACCACAAGCCCCTCTACATCCATGGGAGTGGCCTTCATCTCCATGGCAAAGGGTGCACATCGACTTTGCTGGTCCATTTATGGACTCAATGTTCTTAATCGCGGTTGATGCACACTCCAAGTGGCTGGAGGTAATAAAGATGTCCTCCACCACCACGGAAAAAACCATCACAGTATTAAGGACCATATTTGCCAGGAATGGGCTGCCTGAACAGATCTGTTCTGATAATGGACCGCAATTTGTGTCCGAAGAATTCAGGAAGTTCTTAAAAAACAATGGGGTTAAGCACTACACGTCCACCCCATACCATCCCGCCACCAATGGATTGGCTGAAAGGTTTGTCCAGACCTTCAAGAAGGCCATAAAGGCCATGGGTAATGAAGACATAAATCTACAGCATAAGGTAGATAACTTCTTGTTTGCATACAGGAATGCAACACATGTGGTTACAAACCAAACTCCCGCCATGATGTTTTTCAATAGAAGACTAAGATGCCGGCTGGATTTGATCAAGCCAAACATCAGAAGGGACGTAGAGACCCGGCAATTTCAAGGCATGAATGAAAGGCCAACTAGAACCTTCCAGATAGGTCAACAAGTTTTGGCCCGGGACTACCGTACCGAGAAATGGCAGCCTGGAACTATTTGCACACGACTAGGACCGCTGATGTATACCGTGGACATTGGAGAAAGCATAATAAGGCGCCATGCTGACCATATCATAGAGTCATCCGAAAAGGGACAACCTACACCACAACTCTATACGCCTAATGATGAAGCAGAGATACCCATAGTATCTACCTCCGATCCGGTGATACTGGAACCAGATGAACCCGACACTGGCATTCAAGCCAAATCGACCTTGCCAAAAGAACCTACTACACCACCGAAAACTACTACACCACCGAGGCGTTATCCGGACCGAGTCAGGAAGCCTCCAGAGAGACTGACTTATAATTGATTAACTGCAGCAAATGTGTAGATTATTGTTCTTGTAAACATGTTAATTAATGATTACTTAAAATGTTATGTACTGGTTGTCTCAAAGGGGAGGAATTGTGGTGTATGTGCCTTTAAGAGCCCCTGTGTACTGTAATGCCGGTAGTGGCCACTCGGGCTATATAAGCCTGTATAGTGTCTTGTATCTTTTAGTTCACCTCCAGACTTTGTTCAGTAAACACCTGTTAAACCAGCTCCGGCATTCCGTGTCTCCATTAACACACGGATACAACACCCAGGTCATACAGTGTCATGACAGAGAACGGCAATGTGTTTTGCAGAAACAGGAGGCACCTACTGAAAACCACAGAGACCTTTCAGCCTCAGGAGGACAGAGAGGATGACAAGCTGAGGGAATTGCCACAAAGAGACGAGATGAGGGAAATGCCACAAAGTGACGAAGGACACAATAGTGATAACGTGACAAGGGACCTGTGTGGTACAGACATGAACTTAAGGGATACAACTGGGGTGGTTCAGCAAACACCCGTTCAGCCATGCAGGTCACAGCGCACCAGAAAGCCTGTAGTTAAACTTGACCTGTAGACAGGGATTGATAAGACTGTAAACAGTTAATGGACTCCTGGGTGTGGGTAAGGTTTATACCTACCTGCAATTAGTTCAACAGTGTAGTTACACTGACTGGTTCTATATGATGTTAACAAGTGTTCTATGTGTTATGTTATGTTATGTTGTTATTGTGTTATGTCTTCATTGAAGGGGGAAGATGTACGGATAACCGTAGCTGTCGTAAAGACAGCAGGGTTTGATTGACAGCTGGTTGACGGCTGATGTCATATCCAGGGGCGGGATCCGACGCCATCTTGGCCATGCTTCAGATACTGTACTAGAGACACAGAGTCAGGACTGAATAAATGGCACTCCTCTACTACAACTGCTTGTGAGACTCGTAATTACATTATTAAGATAACATTACAGGTTCTAGCCCACTGTAGCTTTCTCTTGAATCTCCATGCTGTCAACAGCAGCACGCATGGGCGTGCTTTGGAGGGGACGGTAAGGGGAGTGGAGAGCTCCAAAATGTATGAGTGCCCGTCAATTTGGTGTTGCACGCCGATAGATGTCACACTACTAGCAATTAAGATAGTTTCCGTGAGTGTAGGCAATGACAGCACTGCCAACCTGCCGAAAATGACGGTTGCCTTGGGACCTGCCATCTGCCAGAAGTGGGCAGAAGTGAGGTGGCCACCATTTTTTTCAAAACGGGTCTTAACGGCCAGCACTAACACCTCCAATTTCTAGGCCTATGCCTCTATTTACAAAGCCAAGGATTTTGTATGCCTTTTTAACAGCCTTCTCAACTTGTCCTGCCACCTTCAAAGACTTGTGTATGTATACCCTTAGGTCTCTCTGTTCCTGCATGTCCTTTAAAATTGTACCATTTAGTTTATATTGCCTCTCCTCATTCTTCCTACCAAAATGAATCACTTCACACTACTCTGTGTTAAATTTAATCTGCCATATGTCTACTCATTTCATCAGTCTGTCTATGTCATCCTGAAGTCTGTTACTATCCTCCTCACCATTTATTACATTTCCGAGTTTCGTTTCAGCTACAAACTTTGAAATTATGCCCTGTATACCCAAGTCCAGGTCACTAATAAATTTCAAAAATGCAGTGGTTCTAATACTGACCCCTGGGGGACATTACTGTATACTTCCTCCAGTCTGATAAATAATCGTTCACCATTACTCTCTGCTCTCTGTCCCTTAGCCAATTCTTTATTCACGCAGTCACTGCCCCTTTAATTATATGGGCTTCAATTTTGCTAACAAGTCTATTATGTGGTACTTTATCAAACACCTTTTGAAAGTCCATATACACATCAGCCGCACTACCCTCATCAACGCTCTCCGTTACTTCATCAAAGAACTCAATCAAGTTAGTCCAACATGATTTGCCTTTCACAAATCCGTGCTGGCTTTCATTTAATATCCCATATTTTTCCAAGTTTCAATTAACTTTGTACCAGATGATTGTCTTTAAAAGTTACCCTGCAACCGCCATCAGGCTGACTGGCCTGCAGTTTTCGGTTTCATGGCTCTCCCATTTTTTGAACAGGGGTGCAACATTTGCAAGCCTCCAGTCTGCTGGCACCACTCCCATATCTTAGGAGGATTGGAAGATTATGACCTCTGCAATTTCCACACTTATTTCCTTATTTCCCTCAGAAATCTAGGATGCATCCCATCCAGAACGGGTGATATTACTCCGTTGAGCACTGTCAATCTATTTCATCCTATCCAATTTCGCTACAACCTCCTTCTTTACTGACATTGGCAGAACCCTCTTCTTTAGTGAAGACCGATGCAAAGTTCTCAATTCGTTTCTCAGCCGTGACCTCTGCCTCGACAGGAAGAATGTTTTTAGGTCCCTACTCGGCCCCATCCTTCCTTTGACTACCATTTTACTATTTATATGTTTATAATAGACTTTTGGGGGTCCCTATTATGTTACCCGCTAATCTATTCTCACTCTCTTTGACCCTCTTACAGGAAACTTTCGATTAACCGGCCCCTAAAAACCGGAACGCTCTATCCACCGGCAAAATTCAGGAGTCGGTTCAGGTAACTTTTTTTACTTTTAGTTACTTTTTTTACTCCATTTGTTGCTGTGCAAAGGTGTAGCTGAAGCTGTTGCTAAGCTACAGAGACGCTTGCAACTTGTGCCGATTGTTTTGAAGCACAGGGTTTGTTGCTTTATACGGAGCTCTGAGCTCCGTATCTTTTACTATAGCGTTCGGTTATCCGGAATTGTTGATGAACTGTCAACACGTCGGTCCCGTGCGTGCCGGATACCAGAAAGTTTCCTGTATTTCCTTTTTCAGTTCTTCGCTGTACTTTCTGTATTCAGCTTGATTCTCTACTGTACAGTATTATGAAACTAACATTTATCATAAGCCTGCTTTGTGTGTTTGATTTTAATCTCTATATTTTTTATTAATTCATGGGATGTCGGCGTCGCTGGCAAGGTCAGCATTTATTGCCAATCCCTAATTGCCCTTGAGAAGGTGGTGGTGAGCTGCCTTCTTGAATCACTGCAGTCTGTGTGGTGAAAGTAGCCCCACAGTGCTGTTAGGTAGGGAGTTCCAGGATTTTGACCCAGTGACGATGAAGGAATGACAATATATTTCCAAGTCAGGATGGTGTGTATCTTGGAGGGGTACTTGGAGATGGTGGTGTTCCCATGTGCCGGCTGCCTTTGTTCTTTTAGGTGGTAAAGGTTGCGGGTTTGGGAGGTACTGTCGAAGAAGCCTTGGCGAGTTGCAACCGTGCATCTTGCAGATGGTACACACTGTAGACACAGTGCACCAGTGGTGGAGGGAGTGAATGTTTAAGGTGGTGGATGGGGTCAATGGTGACCCCTAGGATGTTGATGGTGGGGGCTTCGATGATGGTAATGCCATTGAATGTCAAGGTGGTTAGACTTTCTCTTGTTGGAGGTGGTCATTGCCTGGCACGTGTGCGGCACGAATGTTACTTGCCACTTATCAGCCGAAGCCTAAATGTTGACCAGGTCTTGTTGCGAGCAGGCACGGATTGCTTCATTATCTGAGGAGTTGCGAATGGAATTGAACACTGTGCAATCATCAGCGAACATTCCCACTTTTGACCTTATGATGGAGGGAAGGCCATTGATGAAGCATCTTTAGCCATCCAGGGAGCTCTAACTATGGATGCCCTTCCTCTCCATCTCGTGGTACTGGCCTGGATTTTACAGTGGGTAATGACGGCGAACTGACCTTTACTTCAGGATTTAGCGCATTTGCAGTTAAACGTGGAAATCCTGAAGTTGCGGTCAGTCATTCACTGCTCTGACACAGGCTGCGCTGTGGATGCCACCCCCCCACCTGCCCACCCCATAGCTGGCAATCAGTGAATCAGTGGAACTGACAAAAACATGAAGGGGACTAAATTGGAAAAGGACAGAAAACGGTTGCAGGGATCGCGATACGCGATCTGCCCGCGCCCGCTGAAAGAAAATCAGGCAGCATGCGCAATTAGTGCTGCCTACTCATGATTGAAGCGCTCAACAGGGGCCCAAAATCATGAGAGGTCTCCTCTGTATTTAAAGGTTGCTTGCAGAGTGAAAGGCTATCTGCACTTCGTAAAAGGGAAGTGCTTTGTGAGAGTACTTTATTCTGACTGAAGCTGGAAGTTAGCAATGTCACAGCAGGGCAGAGAAAGGGCACCTCAGTTCTCTAATACAGCACTGGAGGCCTTGCTGCAGGGGGTCTAAAAGAGGAGACAGGTCCTCTACCCACAGGGGGCCAGGAGGCTTTACAGACACACTGTTCGAAGGCAGTGGAGGAGGTCGCTGAAGCGGTCAGTCCCACTAGCCTTTACTCCAGCACTTGGATCCAGTGCTGGAAGAAGTTTAATGACCTCACACAAGTGGTCAAGGCAAGTGAATGCATCTTCAAATGCCATATCCCACCAACTGCACCACTAGCACACACCGCTCAATGCACCACACCCCGATCACTCAACTACCAATAAACTATAGCAATCACGATTCATACCTCACAATCATAGCTTCACCTCACCCTCACACACTTAACACTGTCACAAGCCTCACACCCACATCTCACACCTTGCACACAATGCCAGCTATTCAACCATGACAAGCACATCACCCAAACACATTGCACCACACTCACTGACACACTTCCTTTTCCCTTGCAGGCCAAGGTGGCTCTCAAACGGCCGCAAGCAGGAGTAAACAGGCTGGGGGTGGGTGGGTGGGCGGAGGAGCAAGCATGGCTGCAGAACCTGACCTAGCTGGAGGAGACAGTTCTGGAGATAATTGGAGGGGCCATCACTGAGGCCGTGGTGATCAGCAAGGCTGAAAGCATTGATGATGACGGCATGCTCATATGCAATCCTTCTTCTCACATCCTACTTCCCCCTCATCCCACAATCTCTTTGCACCTACAAGCTGCTGATGGTGTAAGCATGCAAATCTTGCTTTCCCCGCCTCCCCCTCACCTGACCCATGTGCCTTTCTCGTTTCACATACCAAAGAACGGCCATCAGTCCAGCCTGTGCAGGAGGAAGTAGAGGAGGAGAGTGATGTAGAAGACACACCGTCACTCGATCTGACACTCACAGACACCAGCTCAGAAAATGGCACTGCGCAAACATAAGAGGGTATTATAGTGGCAGGATCTGCACATGGTGAGTCACCGGGCACAAGTGGGCGGCAGCCAGGCAGGGGGAAAGGGTAGCGCAGGTGCCAGCTCCCCAGAGGGTGAGGTCGCACACGAGTTCTGCTGGAGAGCACTCAGATGAGGACTTCGATGGGGCGGCCTTCAGAAGAAGGGTGATAGCCATGGACACAGAAATGCTTGGTGCAAGGGCAGGCCTGCCAGAGAGCCGCTTGTCAGTGTCAAGGAGCATGGAGGAGTCAGGTTCCAACATTTCACAGGGCTTTGAGCAGAGCTTGGAACCCATGTTTTCCACAATGGAAGTGATGGGCAACTCCATTAGAGCACTTGTGGACCCAAACATGATGTTGGGTGTGATGGGCGATGTTGCAGCTTCCACTGCAGCACAAGCGGAAGCGACCCAACATCTGAATACTGCAGTGGAAGCTCAGACTGCTCACATGCAGGTTCAGCTTGCTGCCATGCAAGATCAGATTGCTGCCATTGTGGCTGGGTTTACGAGTGTGGAAAGGGGCTTTCAGGGTGTCACAGCAGTCCAGCAATCTTTCCTCCAACAGATGGCTAGGAATGCTTAGGCGCTGCCCCAGGGAAGTGTCAGTGGCTCCGTGGAACAAGAACCTGGTGTCATCTCTCGGGATGACAGCATTCGCTCTTCCACCACTGCCACAGCGCCAGTGCCATTGCAGTTGCCTTTGAGCCAGCCAGCCCAACTACTGCTGCCCATGCTGAGGTGGTGAAGTCTACAGCTGGGCCTTCTAGGTCCAGAGCTGCTCGAGGTCATCTTGCAAGGCCATCTGCAGTCTCCCCCGCGGAGAGTCAGTAGCCTTCCACCAGCCACGCTGGTACCACTGGGATAGCACTTTGTAGGAGCACTACAATAGGCAAAGGCACACCGAAGATAGACACTAAGGGAATGCACAAGGGTGATTAGTTGACTTTGTAATGTTAGACTAGAATTCCTCATTTATAAATGATGTTTAGAATGTTTGTTTTGTGGTGGCTTTCATTTCAGCATTGTGCAGTTCCATGACAGAGGAATGGTAAAGTGGGGCAGTGCTGAGCAACGGGGACCTGGGGTTCCATTCAGAGTCTGATGATGCGCTCATGGACAGCCTGTCTGGAATGGGGATTTGCAGGCTGCCTCCTCCCTTCCTCTTCCTCCTCTTGAGGTGGTTGCGGAACCCGAGATGGCAAGGGCCACGGCCTCATGATGGCCAAGTTGTGGAGGATGCAGCAGACCACCACGAATTGGGACACCAGCTCGGGTGAGTACTGGAGAGCTCCTCCCGAGCAGTCAAGGCAGTGGAACTGTTGCTTGAGCACCCCGATGGTCTGCTCAGTGACATTCCTTGTGGCAGCATGGCTGTCATTATATGATTGCTGGCCACGAGCGGTCGGGTTGCGGAGGGGAGTTATCAGCCAGGTAGAGCAGGTAGTTCTTCTCTCCGAGCAGCCAACCTCAGGTTTGACATGGTGGCTGGAAGATTGCTGGCACAGCGGACTGGCATAGGATGAAGGCATCATGACTGCTGCCAGGATTGGGGCATTCCACATCATGATGAGCTGGGCATGGTCACACACCAACTGCACATTAAGTGAAAGGTAGCCTTTGCGGTTATGGTACATCTCAGCATTGACATCTGGTGCCTGCAAAGCCACGTGTGTGCAGTTGATGGCGCCCTGCACCATGGGGAAGCCCAATATCCTGGCAAAGCTGCTCCTGCTTCTCTCTGTTTAGAGAGAGGTCAATGAAGTCCCTTCACCTAGAGTACAGAGCCTCTGTGACCTCTGATGGACGGCAAACTGCAAGATGTTTGCTATGTCGTCTGTTCTAGCCTTGAAGGATCTGCTGGCGGAAAAAGTCAGGGCCACGGTCACCTTGAGGCCACTGGCAGAGCCGTTGTCGTCCTGCTCTGAGGCTGCAGGTCTGGTTCCAAGAGGTGGCAGAGTTCTGTGACCACCTCCTTGGTGAAGCGGAGCCGCCAAATACACCGCTCCTGGCTTAGGTGCAAGTAGGAAAAGTGCTCCCTGAAGACCCTAGGTGGGTAAGGCCTCCTGCTAAGAGCCCTCCTCTCCCTGGTCCTCCTACCTCTGCGAGCAGCTTGTCTTTACTGCCTCTGCTCCATCTCCCTGTCATGTTGCAGCGCGAGGGGGACTGCGACTAGAGCCCCCATGACTGGGAACAAGTGGTGTAGTCAGAGATTGTCCAGTCATTGCCAACACCTTCCCAATGTTCAGCAGTACTCCCTGCACACTTCAACAACATTATAAATGTGTTCCAGCAAACCAGTATTCATATAAACTCTGCAAGAGCCATTACAAGAGAAATAATAAACTTACCTGCAAGTTGGATGTATATCCCTTTAAATTGCACTGGTGGGGGTGGGGGGACGGGGGAGTCCCTCGTGCAGCTGAATGCACGTTTAGCCATGAGTGTTTAGGAGAGGCCGTTGTTTGTAACGGCGTCGTCCAAAATGGCAGGTCGTGCGTCAAATCAGCGTTACATGCTGACTGACGTCACAATCTGCCTACTTTGCACACTGCCGGTGCTTGCACGTCCTGCCCGCGCTATCGCCCTCACCAAGATGGCAACCAGCGCAAGCCACGCCACAAGTAAGCAGAAGGAAGCGAGGCAGCCGCCATTTTCTTCTCAAAACTGGCATTAACTCCCGGCACTAAGGTGACGAATTTCGCGGCCGAAACGTTAAGCCTTGTTGGAATAGCTGTAACTGGGATTTTAACAACATATTCACTGCCAAACAACTGTTCTGGCCCTGTAAAACTAATTTTTATATTTATAGAATGTCAACTTTCTCCATTATGATAAAAATTACTCAACTTAAAAAAAGTAAAAAAAATGTTTTTTTTTAAAAAAGTTTGTTCATAATTCAGCTTCTACCTTAAATCCCATGTGTATGACAGAATCTTTATTTTGCTCTCTGTAACATTTTAAAAAAGTGCTGGTAATCAGTGCTTTTCATTTCCTGGTTTGCTGTCTGTGAGAATTCTTCAACGTGATTGGCTGCTTCGACAGCTTGATGATGTCACGGCTGCATCACACTAGGAATCCCCTACTGACAGCGCTACAATCAATTACACGGTGAGAAACCTAAAGTTTTAGCCACAGAGAACTGCTCCCTCTGTGGGCAGCTTTCTTCAATCGCTATTGCATCGCCGCTGACAGCAAATTACGGGCCATTGTATCTAGCCTATAATTGAATTTTCTCCTCTTTGAAGGCCTCATTGCTCATTTACTGTTTTACCTGCCAATCTTTGATTCCAATCCACCTGGGCCAGATCCCTTACCAACTCACTGAAATTAGCCTTCCTCCGGTTGATTATTTTCACATTTGATTTTTCCTTGTCCTTTCCCATAACTAATCTAAAGCTAATGATATTGTGATCACTGTTTCCCAAATGCTCCTCCACTGAAATATGATCCACTTGCCCCACTTCATTCCCCAGAACCGGATCCAGCACTGCTTCCTTTCTCATTGGGCCGGAAACATGATTTTGCCAATCACCTTAAATCTGTGTCCTCTGATTACCGACCCTTCTGCCACTGGATAGTTTCTCTACATTTACTATATCAAAACCATTCAGGGTTTTGAGCACCTCTATCAAATCTCATCTTAACCTTCTCTGCTCTGAGGAGAACACCAGCATCTCCAGTCTCTCCACATAACTGAAGTCCCTCAGTCCTGGTACCATTTTAGTAAATCTCTTCAGCACTCTCTCTAAGGCCTTGCCATCCTTCTGAAAATGTCACATCCAGAATTGAATACAATACTGCAACTGAGCCCTAACCAGTGTTTTATAAAGGTTTAGCATAATTTTCTTGCGTTTGTACTCATGTCCCTATTAATAAAGCCAAGGATACCATTACTTATTTAACAGTTTTCTCAACTTGTCCTGCTATCTTCAAAGATTTGTGTACATATACCTCCAGGTCTCTATGCACCCCCTTTAAAATTGCACCATTTAGTTTATATTGCCTCTCCTCATTCTTCCTACAAAAATGTATCACTTCACACTTCTCTGTATTAAATTTCATCTGCCATGTGTTTCATCTGCCATTTCACCAGACTGACTAGGTCCTCCTGAACTCTGTTACTACCCTCTTAATTTACTACATTTCTGAGTTTCATGTCATCTGCAAACTTTGAAATTATTCCCTTATACCCTTATAGGTCATTAATATATATCAAAAAGTGCAGTGGTCCTAATGTCTATGCTTGGGAAACACCACTGTATACTTCCCTCCAGTCTGAAAAACAATTTTTTACCACTATCTCTGCTTTCTGTCCTTTAGCCAATTTTGTATCCACGCTGCCACTGTAGCTTTAATCCCATGGGCTTTAATTTAACTTACCAGTCTATTATGTAGTACTTTGTAAAACGTCATTTGAAAATCCAAACAGTGGGAAGGAGCGTGATAGTATGGAGCAGAGTTGATTGTGAATGAATCACAGCAGGGCATCAGGGTGAGGCGGGCTACAAACTTCAATCTCAGCACCTGAGAAAGTATAGGTCCCAGGGGGGTTGAAACTCAATAAACACATTTTCAACAGGAGTTGGGCATTTTTATGGGTTAGTTGAAATTCCTTTTTGCAATTTTTTTTTACATTTTCATGGCTTAGTTATATTAAAAAATATATATTTTCCCTTTGTGATTTCCTTAGTTTGCTTTTTCCTAAGAAATTTGTATATGGCTGAATTAAAATGAGTATATCTGCACATAATCAACCAGCTGGAAACAAAGTATTATGCCTGTAGTGTAGTGGACAGGAAGTGTGTGCTCCATTCATGTTTTCATATTATTATTAGTAGATCTTAAGTGGCATTGGTCAGTGAATTGGAGATTTGAGGGCAGAGTTTCCTATTTTGCGCTGTGGTGTAAAAGTCACCTGGATAGAGCGCATAGAAGAAAACTGGGGAGAGGATGCCATGCTTGTAATGGAGCCTGCCTGATTTTCCTTCTATTAATTTAAATGGACCCACCCATGAATTTAGATGGATTCTGCTAAACATACACAAAGTGAGATTTCCAAAGTGAAAAGTGAAACCTCATGCACAAAAAGTAATACCCCTATGCATAGAATTATAGAATCATACAGCAGAGAACGAGGCCATCCAGCCCATACTTTTCAAGTATCTATCCAATTCCCTTTTGAATGATGCAATATCTCGGACTTCATCAATAAGCACAACATAGTGTATTTTGTAAGGGTCTGAGTAAGTACGGTAATGGTAATAATTATCTGATTATCTCCTTTTGCTGTATTTAATTCTGAAACTAATATAATCAAGCCTTCATGAATACAAAATTTAATGTGACAAAATTTTTATTTTGATGTTTTACCTGCTTCTTTAAAAATTACAGAGAGCTTAAAAAATTCAGAGACATGACATTTTTGTGCACAGCTTCTAGTTTATATTTAATTAAAAATTCCTTACCTGGAGACTTGGCCTGCTGGCCACTGCTACGTCGTTGCCTTGATTTGATAGGGGTAGATGAAGTTGTATTAGCTGCAATTGTATCTTTAGGTATGTCGAAGTCAGAAAGTAGCGCTGAAATAATGGTTCTTGATCGATCAGTGGTCTGGATAGAGTCTAAGGAGCCAGTCTGATAGTCGGTGCTCTGCACTGTCTGCAAGAATTAGGATGTTCATTTAGAAAGCATAACCCAATTTCAGTATGCTGCTAAATGGTTTCTACTACATTAGTGTTCATTGATTATTTTATAGTGCAGTCTGTATAAGGCCTAGATAGAGTGGATAGGAAGGACCTATTTCCCTTAGCAGAGAGGTCAATAACCAGGGGCATAGATTTAAAGTAATTGGTAGAAAGATTAGAGGAGAGTTGAGAACTTTTTTCACCCTGAGGGTGGTGGGCGGGTCTGGAACGCACTGCCTGAAAGGGTGGTAGAGGCAGAAACCCTCATCTAAAAAGTACTGGGATATACACTTGAAGTGCCATAACCTACGGATCAAGAGCTGGAAAGTAGGATTAGGCTGGATACCTCTTTTTAAGCCGGCACAGACACAATGGGCCGAATGGCCTTCTTCTGTGCTGTAAATTTCTATGATTCTATTAAGTATGATCAATTTTCAACCTCTTTGAAAATCACCCCAATTCACATTAATATTAAAGAATCAGTAGGAGCTTCAAAAAAGTCCAAACATAAGTTTCAATGTAGCTTAAGATACTGTACTATATATGCTAGGGGATGGTAGTACACAATACCATTCATCCACTTTGTAAATAAGCAGTCTACTAACATCTAAGGGCTGAAAGTAACACATGTAATATGAAAGACCTAGGAATTGTGTTGTCCAAGGATATTATCACATTAGTAAGTGCCTACTTATTCTAATTCTGGCCCACAGCACTTTAAGAGCTGAATTAGGTATGCTACTATTTCATGCCCATTTCAATGAGGATTCCCTGGAGGTCCTGCTGTGGGAGGTGTAGCTCTTTGTGGGGATGAAGGATACCATATCAAAATAGCAACAGCGCAATCTACTTGGAAGGGGTTTGCGGACCATGGAGCAAATGTAGAATTTTCCTGGCATCTATAGAAAGTGCCAGGCTAAGGGAACTTTCCTTTTGCATACATGCTGCCTTCTTTCATCATGGAATGCGTATCATACAAGATTTGTTTGTCCCCTCGGGAATACAGGATGAGGAGAAAATATTCCCCTTTTAACAGGTGTGGGACACAACTGCAGTGAAAACACATAATACTTGCAAGTTCCGCTCCAACTGAGTAACGGCACCATAATGATCATGCAATCCCCTTTGCAAAGTGTTGGCTTTAGGGCGGGGGTATTACGGTTATAGTTGTGCTGTTTGGAGTGCTTTATCAGTTCCTACCAATAGTGTTCCTACAATGGTGTTCTGCTTGCACACCAACACTGCGTATAGCCACTGGGAGAGTACCAAGTCAGGTGTGGCCTTACAACCTTGAGATCATCACAGCACACAAGGTGATGGTTCTTGTTCTGTTCCCTGTAAAACAGTAAAAGATATTGAAGTGGCCGAGTTTGGAGGCAGGTTTCTATTACCTAGCAAGTATTCTTCATTTTTTGAGATTTTCCCACTATTCTCATCTTCCTCCACTCCTGGAGTTACATTTACTAAACTATTGTATTATGGAGAAAATGTCTTCTGCTTCTATCTTTCTTTGAAAGCTGATTTTGACAGGCTGCTCTTTTGTCTTCCTACAGGTTTGCCCCAACATGAAGTTCCAGGGCACTGTGCCTCAATAACCTTGCACATCACAGGGCATTGTATCAAGCATCCCCCCCACTAGCTACTAGCACCTCAGTACAGGATATTAGTTAGCTTGAGGAAAAGGCACCAGGTGAAGCAATAATTGAAAGTAAGGTGCGCACGTGGACTGGGTAGGAGAGGAAGAAGAAAGATCTGGCTAGCCTGTGAGTCCATGCATGTCTCCAGTGCATGGCAAGGTGTTGGTATCTTACTGAGTCTAACTAAAAATACAAGTTGATGCAGGAACACAAGGCATTAGGTTTATTTTAGTATCCACCATGAGTAGCATGCAGCAGCTGTCTGAAAATGTGCACATCTATCTATCTATATATATAAAAGGATACATCTGTCTGTCTGTCATTCCGTCTGTCTGTATTGAATAAACTCGAAAGTTATAGAGCGTACCTACACGTGTGTTACATCGAAAGAAAGCTTACGATTCCAGAACCGTGATAAGTGTATTTACTTTTCGGTCGGACGAAAATTGTTCGCGCGTTATGCAAAAAACCTTCAAAATTAAACTCATTATCTGCTAATTAGCATTGATTGACTGACGTCAAGGTCGACCAATCCTGTGCCGTCACGATTGACCAATCCTACAGTTCAGTCGCCTGATGGTTGGCCAATCGCTGCGTCTGTGGGCGGGACTAATGCTTTTCAACTCAGGCATCGGGCAGCCATTGCTTCACTACTTCCAGCTCAAACTACTCTGCTAATCCAGCTTCGAAAAAGTTAGTATCTCTTTTAAAAATAACATCACATTTACCAAAAACGTTTTATAAGTACTTTCACTTTCATCTTTGAAGCTATTAAAAGGTAGAAATGTTGCCCGGCAGCAGATTCACACAGGGACAGACAGACAGGCCCCAAAGCCTGGGACTCGATTTAAAATGTTGCCCGGCAGCAGATTCACACAGGGACAGACAGACAGGCCCCAAAGCCTGGGACTCAATTTAAACCGCCCAGCCCAAAACAGCCCTGGCAAAGCCGGGCTCCCCCAGCTAGTATATCTATATATATAATCACTGCAGTGCTATGGAAGGGACTTGCACTAATGCCGGGTACCATAAAGGGAGTGGCATTTTCATGGCAATCTGTGAAGTGAGGGACCAATTGCAGAACAGCATTCTCTCATGAATGCTAAGACTGATGCCATGGAGGCCTTGGGAAATCAGTTGCACAATTCAATCACTGCCAGATTGAAAAGATTATGTAATTGTTGCACATGAATTAGTGGTTACAGCAGCATCTGGAGCCCCTGCATTCACAGGTTCAAGGCCATCACCATCCCAGGAAGTTTGCAGTACCCTACCTCTGCCTGTCATCACAATTGCTCCTCCCACGCAGGAAGAACTTCAACACAGTTTAAGATTAAATGTAGACTGATCACATCTGATACAGTCACCAAGGGAAAGCACAGGTGTAGGAAATAGATTACTTATCATTTCTATCTTCACATCAATAAATTAAAAAACTTTATTTGCCCCTTTCAATGCTGATTGGGGGCAGGACAAAGTACAGTGCAACTGGACAGGCCAGGATGAGCATTGGTAATGTGCTGTTTATGAGGCCTTAACTGTGTGGGATATTGCAGGTTGATGCAATTGGTAATGGCAATTGGCAGTGTACGTGGTAGTAGCGCAAAAGCAAAATACAGGGGATGCTGGAAATCTGAAGTAAAAACTGAAAATGCTGGAAATACTCAGCAGGTCAGGCAACATCAGTGGAGAGAGAAACAGATTTAATGTTTCAGGTCGCTGACCTTTTGTCAGTCTGTTTTTCTTTCAGTGGTAGTAGCTATTGCTTACTGGAAGTAGCCTTCAATGACAGAGATTTGAGCCAATTTGTCTGCTTGAATATCATGATCTATCTCTTCCTGCATGCAGGTGACTGTAATAATTTTGGAGACTTTGGTTGGACAGTCTAGCAACATCTCATCTGAGCTGTCTAAGCAACAGAATCAATAATGGGGGGAATTTTAATATGGGTGAGCCCGTGGGATTGGGTGCGGGTGGTGGGTTAAATCAGGAAAAATTCCAAGCGTGTCGGGAAGCTGGCTCCAACCCGCAGACTTCCACATTTCACTGCAGTGCGTTAGGCTGCATGAGTGCAACCCCTTCGGGAGAGGCGGGTTGTCAATTTGACATGGGTTTTGCTGCTTAACTTTGGGTCCATGGGTTTCCCGGGCTTCCTGGAACTTGCCAGTGAAAGCAAGGCAAGAAGAAAGTGGCAATTGAGGGGGATGAAGATGTGACAAGGAAATATGCCAATAAGTACTCAGTACTCACAGCTGCTTTCTTGCCTGCTTGTGTGAAAGGGTTTGTTCACAGTACTTTGGAGATTACTTTACACACTTTGGAGGTGACATCTACACTTTGGAGGTTCGAAGGTCTGATATGCACTCTGATCAGCATGGGTGCCGCGTATGCTGTGTTACTTTGGACCTCAGATGACTTTGGACCAGTGACTGTCAAAGTCATCACCATCCTCAACGTTTTTGGCCCTGGATCCTTCCAGGGCTCTGCTGGAGACATGTGTAGGATCTCGCAGTCGGCGGCACATAAATGCATAAGACAGGTGACTGATAGCTTCTTTGCCAGGGCTGGCAATTATATCAACTTTTCCTGCAATGACGCCAGTCAGAATGAGTTGGTGCTCGGGTTTGCGGCTCTGGCTTGCTTCCCACAGGTGCAGGGCATCATCGACTGCACACATGTGGCAATGAAGGCACCAAAGAGTATTCATCAACCGCAAAGCTTTCCACTCCATCAATATGCAACTGGTGTGCATCCACAAAAAGAGCTTTATGCAGGTGTGCGCAAGATTCCCGGGCAGCTGCCATGATGCCTTCACCCTGCGGCAGTTCACCCTCTCTGATCTCTTCGCATCTCGAAGCAGAGTTACCCGTTGGCTGCTCAAAGACAAGGGATACTCACTTTAAACGTGACTGATAACACCTCTCATAAACCCGAGGAATGAGGCCCAGGTGCGATACAATGAATGCCATATGACCACCAGATGTCTCAATGAACAAGCCATCGGCATGCTGAAGATGTGCTTCAGGTGCCTGGACAGGAGGCGCCCTTCAGTACGCACCAGCCAGGGTCTCCAGAATGGTCATGGTGTGCTGCACTCTGCACAACGTTGTGCAGCAGCGAGGTTTGGACCTGCAGAAGTAACAGGGCACAGAGCCTCTTCAGACGATTCTGAGGAGGAGGAGTAGGGGAAGAGGAGGTGGAAGGTGATGTGGGCAATGCACCACCAGTGGCGCACATTGCTATCTGGGATGCCCTCATTATTGCGAGATTGACTTAGGTTCCACCAGTGCACCCATCTAACAACCACATGCAAATGCCACTTTTGCACGCCCCCACCCAATGCCACTAACGCAAAGCAGTCCTGCAAACAACCAAGCCTTCCTTTCACATCCCCCCATTGCTTGGCCTCAATACATATCTTCCCATTCATCATCACACAACTGAAAAGGCTACTTGCCAGCCAGCAACCAAGAATGCAAAAGAATAATATTTACGTGGCTCAAATAAAAATCAGAAACTTAACATTCTAACAATGTGTAACATATCCATGTGTATATCTTTGTGCAACTACATATCTTTACTCTTCCTTTCCTAGCACTTCTACGTGGTGCATCCCCTGTGGCTTCAGTAGAGGTAGAGGCAGGCTGCCCAGATCCCTCTCTGACTGCTGAGATGCTTTTGGCCGACATCTTCTGGGTTTTGGAGCCCGTAAAGGCCCCACCAATGACTGCTCCAGCTGTACCGATGGATGGAGAGCATTTGTTGAGGAATAGGCATGACATTGCATTAAGATGAGTGTGAGTGGCAGGGGTGGATGGATAGATGGGGATGTGAATAAGTGGAGTGCATCTGCAAGGTAAGTTGGTGTGAGGAGTGAAGTACAGTACTGGAGTAGGCTTGAGAAGGCAGAGTGAAGGAGTTAGGGTGATACACACATCAGGATGTAGGTGATTGTGGCACTGTATCCACCTTTCCTGCCCTGCTTAGGTCATAAACCGCTTTCTGCATTGAATCCAGGAGCATGGCACCACGCTCCTGCTGATGACCTCGTGGTCAACCTCCAAGCACTCCTTTTTTTTGTGTCACCTGCAGACTTCCTCTTCCCGTCAGTAGAGAAAAGTATCTCCCTCCAGGCCCTTACAGCCCCCAACAGCACATCCAGGGAGGTGTTGTTGATGCGGGGCGCAGTCTTTGCCCGTCTTGACTCCACACCAGCAGGTCTGTGGCTCTCTATACCAATTCCAAACTCATTCAACTTGGATGTTTGGAGTGTCCCTTTAAATACTGGAGTTGAAATCGCTTCAAGTATGGCATCATCATGCCCGCTGAAGTTATTGGATGCGAAACCTGGAAGTAAAATGATAATGAGGTAGCTCAATTAAAAAGCCACTGACAGATGCACTGTACTTATTTCTGGATTTCCCACACGCTATCAACACCCCCCACCCCCGCTCCCAGTGCAACTACGCATTAAAAGCCAGCCCAATGTTTGAGCATCTCAGTTGTGTACTCCTGAATAACTTGGATGGTAGCCTGGGTCTCATTCTATTTGCATTCTGCTGCTGTGTTGGAATTTCTAATTGGAGTCAACAGTCATGGTGGCAAAGGGTAAGCCTGGTCTAAGAGTCATCTGTTCATTCTCTTGGCACCATGAAAAAATGCAGGCACTTGTGAATTTTTGCAGAATAAAAGTATTATGGGTGCTCCAAGGATAATGGAAATTAATATGCAAGATGACATTATTGTGGTCAGAAGACACTTTCATATTAAAGGAGTATCCTTTCCTATTTTTGTACACATTGAGGTTGTCACATGGATTCATTTACAACACCCTCCTCCCTTGGGAAGCCTGCAAAGTGGAAAAAGCTCTGTGTCCTTTCCATTTGATGTGTCCTTGCCCCTGGTAAAGTGATAACGCTGTTCCTTCTGGTAAACATCAGGCTACAGTAGTGTAGTGATTTTGGGTCTGAGCTAGCAGCCCAGAGAGAGTTCAAATTCCACCAAGGCAAATTGTGAAATTAAATTCAGTAAGTCTGCCATTTTGTGGACTGACACCAGATAAAATTACCATGAAAGTTACCAAGTTATTGTAAAGACCCAGCACGTTCACTACTATACTTCTTTCAGTGACGAAACCTGCTTGGTCTGGCCTACATTTGACTCCAGTTCCGCATTACCTGATTGACTCTTAGGGCTGGATTTTGTCAGTGTGGGCGGGCTGGGTCGTGTCAGGTGGAAATCGTGTCAGGACCTCGACTCCTAAGTGATGTGTTGAAAAAGTGGGATTTTCCCCTAATTGGACAATTGATTTCCTGCGTGTGGGAACCACTGGCCCAATGAGTCTTTTCATACAGAAAGTCACCTGTGATGACATCATCAAAGCTGTTGGATTTAAGGCTTTGATTCTTCTGGAGACTGCAAAGGCTCTGCAATTTATATGAAGGAGTTGAATTGTGGAAAATGTCAACGATCAAGCAAAAGTGTGCTCCTCGGTTTGATGAGCCCTCCTTCCAAGCTCTGGTGTATGGAGCCGACTGTAATAAGGAGGTGCTGTTCCCTTCCTCAGGGAGAAAAAAGCCACCCCAGCAGACAAAAGCTGTGTGGCTACAAGTGGCCCAGGAGGTCAACTCCATTTCGATGAGCTGCAGAACCTGGCTGCAATGCAGGAAGAGGTTTCATGACCTTCTCCGCACAGGAAAAGTGAGTATGACTTTCCCATCACCCTCAATCTGATCCCCATCGCCTCTCCTCACCAGCACTCTGCTTTGCCAACCTCTTCCTCCACATCCCACTTGACACTGACATCCCTGCACCCTTACCCATTCCCTCTCTCTCTATGGTCACATTCACTTAACTATTCGACCATGCAGCCCTCACACTCCCTATCACTGTGATGCCATGACAACAACTTACAACACACAGGGAGGGCCCTTTGTATCCTTCTAAGCATCTATGCTATGGATTCACTACACTCACTCCTTCATTCTCACTCAAACTCCACTTGTGTCCCTCATTGCAGGAAAAGAGAACCCATAATAAGAGGGAAAGAGCGAGGACAGGAGGAGGTCCACCCACAGTAGCCCAGCTCGCCCCTTGGGAGGAGACGGCCCTGGAAATTGCTGGGATCGAGGAGGATACCCTAGTGGGGGACAGACAGGCGGGCGCATCACAGCAAACTGGTGACAGAATAGTTTGGAATCTCATTGACATAGCATGAGTCACTGATAATGATTCTGATGCTCTAACAGATTGACTTATGATCACCTGCAATATTCAATGTGCATGTAACCTTGGCCTCACATCTCTAACTCTTTCCTTTACTCCCCACAGGACCATCGAAAGCCCCCGTCCCCACTATCCAGGAGGAACAGCCTGAGCCTCCAGACTCCTCAGAGGAAGCTGCAACAACTGAGGGCACAGCGTCAGCAGAATTCAGCGCACCCAGCACCAGCGCAGACACTCACACCTCGGTGGGACCTTTGCGAGATAGAGTAGTGTTGTCACCTGGTGTATCACAGCTCACAAGTGAGCATCAACAGATGGTGGAGACAGGGACAGCAGTGGAGCGTCCTCGTCGGAGGGCGCAGGACTCTGCCAGCTCGGCTCCGCTGCATGTCGACCCTGTGCCTCCGGGTCCATCCAGAAGGAGAGCGGTGCTCGAACTCCAGGAACAGGAGTCTCTGGCAGGTTTTGTCTTCAGGGTCGCTGTGAGTGTGGAGTGAATGGAGGAGTCCATCGCGAACATGAGTAGAGCCTTTGTGGAGGCATTGGCGCATGAACGCATCACCGCGGAAAGATGGCAACCTTCGTGGAAAGGATGGCTGCCTCCATGGTAAGGCTGGCTACCGTAGAGGAGAGGATGGCTACGGTAGAGGAGAGGATGGCTACGTCCATGGAGGAGCTTAGTCGCCAGAGTATTGAAAACATGGTCATTGTTCAGAATAGAATGATATCTCTTGAGGAGCGATGGTCAGCTATTGAGCAAACAAACTAGGCCTTCATGCAAGTCCTCTGGAGTAGGACTTCCAGTGCAGAAATGGGTCCTTATGGCCCCCTGCAGTGCAGCAAGGTGCTGTCAAGCCACTTGCTAGCTCTGAAGTGGGGCTGACCCATGAGTGGGATGTTGGTGGCAGACTACAAGGAAGTGGGGGCTCTTCTCCAAGCACTCACACGACCATGCCACAGCAATGCCATCGGTCAGAGCCCCACCAGAGTCCTCACCCAACTGAGATGGGCGTCTCAGCCCCTGCACAGCCGCAGGAGCAGCAGACTGTTGGCGAGCCCGCAGAGGACGCCCGCCAAAGGCGTCGGGACAGGAGCAGCAAGAGAGTGAGCAAGGGGCCTCCACATCTGCTGAAGCCACAGGGGAAGCACCATGTAGGAGCACGCGTAAGAGGAAGATAAAGCACAAGTAGTCACAAGGGTAGTCACTTGGGTGCTGTGTAGTTTTGTTTGTGGACCAGCCATCATTGTGATTGTATTATAAAGTGTTTTGATTGTAAACTGTTGAAGTTGTGGCCTGTGTCATTTCGCAAATGGGCCTTTCACATTGAGGGCTTTAGGGCGCCTTGCGATTGTCAGAATGGTGGTCAGAGTGATAGGATTCCATAGATTCTTGTCCATTGTCGATGCTCTGGTAAGAAGGAGTGAGACTAAAGTGTTTGATTGTGCAGGCTAAGCAAATCTGGCCAGGATGAGTGTGTCCCTTGCATCCCGGGCAGCAATGTTATCGCGCACTGGTGCCTTCTGGCCTGTGCATCTTCAGGTGGGTGACTAACAGCTTGGCGCTCCTGTTGATGCTCCTGCTGTTGGTGCTGCTGTTGCTCATGGTTCTGCTGCTGTCGCGGCTGCTCAGCATCCGAATCTGATGTCCAGGAGGAAAGGAATTAAATGGTCGCCATGCTTCTGGTATATGCCTCAGTTGAGGAAGCGCTTAGTCAAGGTGGAGAGAGGGGTTTCCCAGGAGGTCACACTGGAGATGGGTGTCAGGCTCCAAACTTCCACAACACTGAGTATGCCTGCTAAAAGTTTCCCCCAGACCTGAAACAACAAAGTTCTGCCACCTGCAAATGATCATTGGTGAAAACTCCTTTGTAATGGTGGAGCTGCAGTTGTTAGTAAGCAATCCACTTGTGAGGCCGCCAGCATTACCTGGCGTGTTCCAGAGGAGGCGTGTAGGATGGGGGGAATGTCTAAAAATCGGAAAGGCCTCTCAAAATGGGATTATAGAGGCAATTAAGTGGTTGTTAAGGGCCTTAAGGGCCTATCCTGCCTCTTGGAGGCAGGATGGAAAGGGGGTCAGAATACACGCATTTGGGAAAATTGCTCGGAGGCGGGATGTAGGTGGTATCGGGCCCGCCCACCATTTTTGGCAATTTTAACAACTCGCACGCCTCCAAACCCGCCTCCTCAGGGCTGGTAAAATCGAGCCCTTAATGTTGTCTAATGTGGGCTAATAAGCTACTCAATTATAAAAAGAATCTCAGGGGCAATAAATGTGGTCTTGCTAGTGTTGCTCACATCCCAAGAACAAAGTAGAAACACATGGCATTATGAACTGCAGATTGGTCTATTTGGTAGATATTCCCTGCTGTGACCTCAAAGGATCTTGTTGCATCGAAGCTTCATGCTGTGGTGATGTTCTTTGAAAGTTTGGCTGCAGCAGAAGGCATAGAAAGCAATACCCAAGGCCTACATGGCATCAGTCATAACATTCATGAAAGAATGCTGTTCTGCAATTTGTCCCTCACACCACAGATGGCCATGAAGATGCCACTCATTCTATGGTACTCTGCATTTGCACAAGTCCCTTCCACAACACTGTAGTGATATATTAGGTGAAAAGAAAGAAGAAGGTCGGTCACTGTGTCTGCAGTGAAGTGGAAGCAATGAAGACAGGTCTCCTCTGATATGCCCAGGTAGGAGTGGTGTGGTCTGTAAACACAGGTCCCAAATGAGTGGTCATATAGGCCACCCTTGAAAACTCAGAAAAGCTGACAAAAGCGCCAAAAAAGCAGACAACTCAAAAAACTATATACAACTGAAAAATAGCCCTTAATAAGGGCACCCCTCCCCAGGAAATTTTGATTGGCACTTATTTTGAAGGATTTTCCAGCATTTTGAAGTGAACTGTGATTCAGCATTTGTAACCAAAAATAATTTATTCTTGAATGTTTATACATACAGTACACAGATTTTAAATATTTAAATAAAAGTTGTTACAAGTTGTAACTGACTCTTGTTTTTGCACCATCAGAAGGTAATCCTGAGTGAATATAACACAGCAGGCCTACCTGTATACAGCTACCAGAGATGAATGAGATAATAAAGTACAGTAATGAGTAATGATCTGCAGGCTTACTCATGACATCATGAAATTATAAATAATGGAACATTTTTAACACAAAAAGCATTAATGCAAAGAGCATAACAACAAGTTCCTTAAGTTCAGGAAGACATCTTATGGAATTTTAAATTTCGGAAGAAAAAATTAGTAAATAAGTTATGATTAGGAGCATATTAAAATAGGAATATTAAGAATAGCAGTAGGCCATTCAAACCCTCGGGCCTGATTCACCAGGGCTGACCTGCACCTCAACTCCATTTTTCCATCTTTGCTCCGTATCTCTTGATACCCTTACCTAACAAAAATCTATCTATGCCAGTCTTGAAAGCTTCAACTGTCCTAGCATCCACAGCCATTTGGGGGAGAGTACCAGTAGTGACCACCCCTGTATATAAGCCTGTGTAGTAACTTTGTATAGCAGTTCCAGTTTTGTCTCCATTCAGTAAACACCTGTTATAACCAACTTCTGCAGTCCGTGTCTCAATTACACACGGACGGTACAAATTCCAGATTTCTATTGCTCACTGTGTGAAAAAGTGTTTCCTGATTTCACTCATAAATGGTCTCGCTCTAATTTTAAGATTATATTCCCCTTGTTCTTGATTCCCACACCAGAGGAAATAGTTCTTCTGTATCTACCCTATCAAATTCTTTTAGCATTTTAAACATCTCGATCACATCACCCCTCAATCTCCCGTACTCAAGGGAATACAAGCCAAGTTTATACAACCTGTCCTCATAATTTAACCCTTTAAGTCCCGGAATCATTCTGGTGATCTGTGCTGCACCCTTCCAAGGCCAATATATCCATCCTGAGGTGCGGTGCCCAAAACTGAATGCAGTATTCCAGATGGGGTCTGACCAAGCTCTATATAACTGAAATATAACTTTCTCCCCTTTGTATACCAGCCCCTTTGAGATAAAGGCCAACATTCCATTATCCTTGTTAAGTGGGTTTTGTACTTGTCTACTGGCTTTCAATGATTTGTGTATTTGGGCTCCCAAATCTCTTTGCTCTGCTGCAGTTTGTAATTTCTCATCATTAGAAAATACTTTGATTCATCTTTCTTGGGTCCAAAGTGCATGACCTCACACTTGCCCACATTGAAGTTCATTTGTCATAATTTTGCCCACACACTTATCATCTGTCTACAAGAAAGAAAGACTTGCATTTATATTGCCCCTTTCACGACCTCAGGACGTCCCAAATCACTTTACAGCCAATGCGGTACTTTCGAAGTATAGTCACTGTTGTAATATAGGAGATGTGGCAGCCAATTTGTGCACAGCAAGATCCCACAAACAGCAATTTGATAATGACCAGATAATCTGTTTCAGTGATGTTGATTGAAGGGTAAATATTTCTCTTTACTATTTTTACTAATGATTCAGATGTAGGTGCTGGGGGCATGATCTACAAATTTGCAGATGATACCAAGATCTGTGCGAGTGTTAGGACTGTAGATGATGCTCATCTGCTTCAGATGGATCTTAATGTGTTGGGAGATTGGGCTCATGACTGGCAAATGATGTATAATTTAGGTAAGTGCAGTGTTATGCATGTGGACAGGGCAAATGCTTAACATCCATACACCCTACAGGGAAAAGCATTAAAGAAGATGGAAATAGAAAGAGATTTGGGCATTCTAGTGCATACATCTTTAAAGGTACATGAGCAATGCCATGAAGCGATAGCTGGAGCAAATAGGGTGTTGGGGTGTATCATTAGGACAATTGAGTATAAGACAAAGCATACTATTTTGTCCTTGTACAAGACCTTAGTCAGGCTGCACTTGGAATACTGTGTCCAGTTTTGCCCTCCTCATAAGGTGCATGATATTAAGGCTTTGGAAGGGGTGCAGAGGAGGGCCACTGGACTAATTCCCAGTTTAAAGCATCTTAGTTATCAAGATAGGTTAAAAGAGTTGGGACTCTACACTTTAGAGAAGCGTAGACTTAGAGGTGATCTGATTGAGGTTTATAAGATAATGAAGGGAATAGATTGTGTTCCAGTTGACAGTTTGGCCGCGATTTTTCTGGCACTCAGTGGACCCAATTGGTGGCGGGTCAGCTGTGAAATTTGAAACGATTGACAGCAGGTCGGGAACCCGCTGTCAAAATGCGCACACCTGCATTTCCCAATGTTGGGTCTGCCAGCGCTGAGCAGACCCGACAGGCAGCGGCGGGGGACCCAATTCAAATCATTAGTGGCTTGTTTACAGCCACTTAACAATGCTTTTTTTCCCCCAGCTTTTTAACTTTCACAGGTCTTCCATAGGTTTCCCACTGTGCCTAGACCTCGTCAGTGAAGCTGAGGCGGGAGGTCAGTGGCCACTGAATCAGCTGATGAGTTGACAGCTACAAATGCCAACTCACAGCTCCCAGCTGATTCAGATATCTTCCCTTAAGCACTAGCATCTCTAAACTGCATTTCCACTACAGATTCAGGAAGCTGCAAGTCTTTACACAAGTCACCATGCAGTCTGATCTCATTACTTCTCCTACCATTGACAGATCGCTTCTATCATCTCTACTTCACCTGCCATCTATTCCATCAGCATGGGTGCACTTTATACTCTCTCACCTTGGTCCTCAGAATCTGACCATGATTAGCCCTAACACCAGCATCACCAGGCACACCAGCAGCATCAATAACCACACCAACCTTCTCCGCATTCACCTGATGCTGCACAGGACAGAGATCATCAGCACCTGACCACACTGCTGCCCGGGACACCAGGAATGGCCTCACCATGGCCGCATTTACTTCACTTGACGCTGCACACTGTGGCTGCCACATGATGTGCTAGGTTGGCACCACCCCACACCAACAACATAAAGCATCCCTACAATGCCCAAGCCATTCCTTTCACACTCATCAGCAGTTCGAGGGGTACCGTTATGTCTCACCATTCATGCAACTCACTAAGCCACTTCCAAAGGTGCACACAACCGCCACTGACGTCGTCCGCCTCGGTAGGGAAAATCGCGGCCTTTGTTTCAATTAAATAGGTTAGGGAGGACCAGGGGTCATAAATTTAAGTTGTATAAGGTTAGATCTACGCTAGATGTCAGGAGGTGGTTCTTTTCACAGAGAACAGTGGACCTCTGGAATAGGCTTCCATCTCGTGCAGTGGATGCTGATTCACTGAATTCCTTCAAGCGAGAGCTGGACCTGTTTCTGGCTGGGGTGGAGATCACCTCTTACAGAAGGTAGGTATTGCAGGGAATTCAGAGCCAGTGTGATGTCCTGGACTAGTTTTGATTGCCTAGATGGGTCAGAGATGTATTTCCCAGATCTTTTCCTCCTAATTGGCCTGGTTTTTAAAAATCTTTTCTTTGCCTCTCCCAGGAGATCACATGATTTTGGGTGGGGTGGAATGTATATATTGTGATGCACAAGGTATTACAATTGTGTGAGACAGGTTCTATGGACCAGTGGGTCTTTACCTGTCCATCTTTGTTCGTATATTTGTATTTGCCAGGACATCAGGGAGAACATCCTTACTTTTCTTCAAAATAGTGCCATGGGACTTTTACATCCATCTGAGAGGGCAGGAGGGGCCTCGGTTTAGCGTCTCATCCAAAAGACAGCACCTCCGACAGTGCAGCACTCCCTCAGTACTGGACTGGATTATCAGCCTCGATTTCATGCTTAACCCACAACCTTTTGGCTCAGAGGCAAGAGTGTCACCATTAAGCCATGGCAGACAACTATGTCTCTTTGTAACTTTCTGCTCCCATCTGTATTACTTACGGTCCCTTCTAGCACAAAGTAAATTTTTGAATGTTTTCAATAGTAACTCTCCCACATCCAAGTTCCCATCACTCCAGATCAGAAAGTCACTCTACCCCCTCCAGACCTAGCGGTGACAATGGGGAGAAATTGAATTCACAGCCATCTATTTTGTGCCTGAAATGTGGGTGACCAGGAGTTGAAAATCAGGGGTGGGGCACCTCGGGTGTCCCATCGACAATGTTCTAAAAATAAAAAAAGTCAGTATTCATTTTGTTAGTATAATGACTTGAAACAGCACTAATGCATGTAGCTTGAATGCACTTGTCTGAAATTCCTCTCTTCACTAAAATTCCTCACTGTGTGAGAGTAACGAAGAGAAGAATTTCAGACAAATGCAATAAGCATTTATACACGTGAAGCCCATGACCAGTTTGTTGGCTTTGTTTTAAAAAGGTTCAAAGATGTAACATACAATGTTGTCAAAATCTCACAGGTCAAAAGTATTTCTTCACAAATATAACTGACCAACGTTCATAAGCACTGAAATGTTCTCCTTTTTCCTCAGCTGAGGATGCCCTGCCACGATGTAGACAGGACCTGCAACCACTTCTGCCCTCGCCCCTTCCCTCCTACAACCATATTAGGGTCCTCCTTGTCCTCATCTTGCCCCCCGCCAGCCTTTGCATTCAACAGATCATTTTCCACCACCTCCAACATTATCCCATCATGAAACACATCTTCCCCTCCCATCTGTGCTTTCCGAAGGGACTGTCCCCTTTATGATATCCTGTATCATTGTTCCACCACCTGCCCTCTTTCTCCTGGCACCTCCTGATTCAAGCACAGGAAATGCATCACTGTCCAGGACCTCAAACACTCCTTCGAACCTAGTGTACTGTATTTGCTGCTTACAGTGCGGAGACCAAATGCAGATTTGGTGACATCGTTGCCAAACACCCTCATTCTGTCCGTATGTGCGATCTGTTATGTGCCACTTCAACTGTGACTTCTTTGTCTTCTACACTGTTCAAATAAAGCTCAATGCAAGCTCAAGGAAAGTACCTTATCTTTCTGTTAGGCACTTTGCAGTCCTCTGGCCTTAATATTGACCTTAACTATAGATCCCACTTTCTCTTTGCAGGAGATGTTGGTGATGTGGAATGGGTGTGCTGGCATTTCTGGAGGGGGTGGGTGGGGTGGGGTGAAGCAAGCTGGGTTGGTGCTTTGGGTGGGGTTCTCTGTCAGAACACTGTACTGGCAGGACAGTTTGTACCCTTGGTGCCGACATGCTTTTTTTTCCTCCCTGACTCCTGAAGTGCTGGAGCCAGCTTTGCTTTGCCAGTTCTTGTGTTTCTATTTCAACCTATTCTATTTTGTGGTCAGGTGGAACATTGCATTGAGATACAAAATATGTTGTTTTCAAATTCAAAAGGTTCAAGTGCAATACAGTATTGGGGCAACTGGTGCTACATCACTGAACAATATTCCAATTACATTATTCCCAACTGTTATGTATGAAATGCAAAGGCAACTCAAGGGGGAAAACTAGTGGAAATTTTTCCAGCATATTTTTTTCAATTATTTTTTCATAAAAGTTCAGTTCTAGCTTTGCATAACATAGGTATTGCAAGAATCTCAGCACAAGAAGATTATTTCAGTCCCTGTAGCCTTTTTATGGGCTGTATTAGAAGTTTTTTCTATTTACAAATGAAAAGAATCATAATCTTGTTTATTTTCTTTCCTTCTGTATATCACTTAAGTGTAAATATATTTGTTTTTTTGCCTGTACAAATATGGTTTTGCTTATGATATTTTCCACCATCCAATGGACTGAAGATACAGAGGGAATCCTACATAAATTCCAGAACGCAATGTACCACAATCAAGGCTGTTAGGCCTGCACTAACTACAGACATCAATCGTGCAACATGAGGACCATAAACTAGATGAACAATAACAAAAAGCCCTCAAAAACTGCACAAATATTAACTACTTTAACTAATCTATTTGATGAGAAAAGGAAAATTTGCTTTCTAAAGTCTGACTCATGAAGTACAGAATGTGCTAAGGAGTGGAGAACATTATTCCAGACAACATGCTTTGTCATGTGCTGGGACTTTTTAAACATAGGGCCGGAGCGGGGTGGTGTCACAATAGTTGCCGCCGACCAATGTCAGCTGACATCAATGCCTACTGACATCAAATACATCATTAGAGATGGTTTTTCCAGAACAGCTGATTAGCCTGGCTGAACTCTTGTGGTGTGTTGAGGATGTTTAATGAAAAAATGTAAAGCCTGGATTTGGCAAGAATGGCAAAAAAGGGGTTGAACTGATCCATGGCACAGACTCACATAAGCCAGGAGCTAATTGGGGTGTCTGCACTGAATATTATCATGGGAATCCCTCGCCTAATTTGAATAGGCTACTGGCACATGAATAACTAACCAAAATAGCTTGACTGATGAGTGTAAAATCCAGTGAGCCAGTAGCATCTTAAAGGGCTACATTTTGTTTTTCATTGGAAAGTTGTATTGGTGGCAAAAAGTGAAGAACAGTTCATAATGGCACAGCAGAGACATGTGGGCAACACTGTTCCCTTTGATATTGAAGAGTTTTGGAGGTCCTTTCGCAGCAGGTGTACTAAAGGAGAACGGCTCTATTTGGGGTTGACGGCCACCCTCCAGTAAAAGCAGAGGTGTACGGAGGTAGGCTGCCAACCAAGTTAAGCCAGATCCCTCATACCTGGCTGCAAAGGAGGAAGACATTTTCTGTTATCTGGAGGAAGGTCAAGGTAAGTGTGCTCTTCACTTTTCTATACACTTTCCTTGCGGGGTCCATTAAGCATGGCACAAACCTAATGGTTCAAACAAAGACAAAAGAGCTGAATTCCAGAGGTGAGGTGAGAGTGACTGCCCTTGACATCAAGGCAGCATTTGACCGAGCCTGGCATCAAGGAGCTCTAGTAAAACTGAAGTCAATGGGAATCAGGGGAGAAACTTTCCACTGGCTGGAGTCATACCTAGCACAAAGGAAGATGGTTGTGGTTGTTGGAGGTCAATCATCTCAGCCCCAGAACATTGCTGCACGAGTTCCTCAGGGCAGTGATCTAGGCCCAACCATCTTCAGCTTCTTCATCAATGACCTTTCCTCCATCATAAGGTCAGAAGTGGGGATGTTAGCTAATGATTGCACGGTGTTCAGTTCCATTCACAACTCCTCAGATAATGAAACAGTCCATGCCCACATGCCGCAAGACCTGGATAACATTCAGGCTTAGGCTGATAAGTGGCAAGTAACATTTGCGCCACACAAATGCCAGGCAATGACTATCACCAACAAGCGAGAGTCGAACCACTGCCCCTTGTCATTCAACGGCATTACCATCGCTGAATCCCCCATAATCAACATCCTGGGGGGGTCACCATTGACCAGAAACTTAACTGGACCAGCCACATAAATAATGTGGCTACAAGAGCAGGTCAGAAGCTGTGTATTCTGAGGCGAGTGTCTCACCTCCTGACTCTCCAAAGCCTTTCCACCATCTACAAGGCACAAGTCAGGAATGTGATTGAATACTCTCCACTTGCCTGGATGAGTGCAGCTCCAACAACACTCAAAAAGCTTGACACCATCCAGGACAAAGCAGCGTGCTTGATTGGCACCTCATCCACCACTTAACCACTAGCGCACGTGGCTGCAGTGTCTACCATCTACAAGATGGACTGCAACAACTCACCAAGGCTTTTTCGACAGCACCTCCCAAACCTGTGACCTTTACTACCTAGAAGGACAAGGGCAGCAGGCGCATGGGAACACCATCACCTGCAAGTTTCCCTCCAAGTTACACACCATCCTGACTTGGAAATATATCGCCTATCCTTCATCGTCACTGGGTCAAAATCCTGGAACTCTCTCCCTAACAGCACTATGGGAGTAATTTCACCACACGGACTGCAGCAGTTCAAGAAGGCGTTTCACCACCACCTTCTCAAGGGCATTTAGGGATGGGCAATAAATGCTGGTCTTGCCGCGATGCCCACATCCCAGAAACGAATAAAAAAAAGGGCACAGATTTAAGGTGATTGGCAAAAGAACCAGAGGCAACATGAGGAAAAACATTTTTGCGCAATGAGTGGTTAGGATTTGGAGTGCATTGCCTGATAGGGTGGTGGATACAGATTCAATCGTAGTCTTCAAAACTGAATTGGATAAATACTTGAAAGAGAAAAAGTTGCAGGGATATGGGGAAGAGCGGAGAAGTGGGACTAACTGGATTGCTCTTCGAAAGAGCCAGCACAGACTTGATGAGCCAAATGGCCTTCTTCTGTGCTGTACTATTCTATGCTTCTATAAGGAACTAGACAGTTTCTTGTCAACTAATGGGATTCAGTGTTATTAGAAATGCACTAAGTGAATACTGTGGATAGGTGAGCTAGATGGACCGAAGGCCTTCTCCTGCTTGAAATTGTTACTCTGTTATTAAGATTCCTGTGAGTATAGTTAACTGACACAGAAAATGTGGGAACTACGCTGCACGTTTATCAGTATCTGTAAAGAGAAAAGAGATAGGGCTTGATTTTAACTCAGCCGTCAGGCGGGCTTTGAGGCGTGTGGGAGGTTAAAATCGCAAAACCTGGGGGTCGGGAACCCCCCGCCTAGCCATTTTAACCCAGGTGTGTCTGATGGTCCCGAATCAGTCCTGCCTGCAACAGGCGGGACTGGTCTTTAGGGCCCTTAAACAGCACTCATTGGCCTTTATAATCCCATTTTAACAGGCCCTTGCCTGTTTAACCCTTTTCCCATGTAAAACACACCTGGTGGGGATCACGCCTGTGACACCTGGCGTGAGCACTATTGGCTTGCTGACTATCAGCTGCAGGTCAACCATTAAAGAGATTTGATCAGCCATCATTTGCAGGTGGCAGGACTTTGTTGTTTCAGACCTGGGGCAACTTTTACCAGGCTTAACCACACCTGTGGAAGATTGGAGGCTCACACACTTCTCCAGTGTGACCTCCTGCGAGACCCCTCTCGCCAGCCTCACTCAGCGCTTCCTCAACTGAGGCATCTACCAGAAGCATGGGAGGCCTCTTTTTCCTTCCCTTCTTGGCATTAGAGGACCTCCAGCCCCATTTGCGAAATGACACACGCCACAACTGCAGAAGTTGCCATCAGAATTTTTATGCAAAACAAACAACTAATGGCATTTTTTACAGAATACACAACATTTCACCCAAGTGACTACCCTTGTGACTATTTGTGCTTTATTTTCCTCTTACGCGTGCTCCTACGTAGTGGTTCCCCTGTGGCTTCAGCAGATGTGGAGGCCCCTTGCTCACTTTCTTGCTGCTCCTGTCTCGACACCTTTGGCGGGCGTCCTCTGGGGTGGCGAGCCTGTGAGGGCTCGTCAGCAGTCTGCTGCTCCTGCGGCTGTGCAGTGGTTGAGACGTCTATCTCACTTGGGTGTGGACTCCGGCGGGGCTCTGACCGAGGGCTCTGCAGTGGCATGGAAGTGTGAGCGCTTGGAGAGGAACCCCCACTTCCTTGAGGTCTGCCACCAACCTCCCTCTCATGGGTCAGCTCCCCCTCCGCGCCTGCAAGTGGCTTGAGAGCACCTTGCTGCACATCAGAGGGGCCATGGGGACCCGTATCTGCAATGGCAGTCCTACTCAGAAGGACTTCCATGAAGGTCTGGTTTCTCTGTGCAATAGATGCCCATCGCTCCTCAAGAGATGTCATTCTATTCTGAACACTCACCATGTTTTCCATACCCTGGCGACTAACCTCCTCCATGGCCGTAGCCCTCCTCTCCTCTACCGTAGCCAGCCTTACCACGGAGGCAGCAATCATTTCCACGTAGGTAGCCATCCTTTCCGTGTTGATGTGTTTATGCGGCAATGACTCCACAAAGGCTCTGCTCATGTTCGCTATGGACTCCTCCATTCGCTCCACACTCGCAGCGACCCTAGAGACAAAACCTGCCAGAAACGCCTGCATCTGTGCCTGGAGTTCCATCACCTCTGATCTTACGGGTGGACCCAAAGGCAGAGGGTCGACATGCAGCTGAGCCGAGCTGCCAGAGTCCTGCGCCCTCCGACGAGGACTCTCCACTGCTGTCCCTGTCTCTACAATCTGTTGATGCTCACTTGTGAGCTGTGATACACCAGGTGACAACTCTACTCTATGTCCCGAAGGTCCCACCGAGGTGTGAGTGTCTGCGCTGGTGCTGGGTGCGCTTATTTCTGCTGACGTTGCGCCCTCAGAGGTTGCAGATTCCTCTGAGGAGTCTGGCTGCTCAGGCTCTTCCTCCTGCACACTGGGGATGGGGGCTCTCGATGGTCCTGTGGGGGAGTCAAGGAAAAAGTTAGAGATGTGATGCCAAGGTTACATGCACATTGCATTTTGCAGATGATCATAAGTCCATATGATGTAGCTTCAGAATCATTATCAGCGACTCATGCAATGCCAATGAGAGAGATGGAAAACTATTCTGTCACCAGCTTGCAGGGATGCACCTGTCTCTCCTTCCCCAACTTCCGCATCTCTGTCAGCCCCGACAATCTCCAGGACGCCTTCCTCCCAGGGGTGAGCTGGGCTAATGAGGGCGGCCCTCCTCCTGTCCTGGCTCGCTCTCTCCTGTTGTGAGCTCTCTTTTCTTGCAATGAGGGAGACAAGTGGAGGTTGAGTGAGAATGAAGGAGTGCAGAGATTGCATAGCATAGATACTTAGAAGGAGACAAAGATGGAGTGAGGTTGCAAGACCAAGGGCCCTCCCTGTGTGTAGTCAGTTGTGTTCAAAGCATCAGAGTGGGAGGGAGTGTAAGGGCCGCATGGTGGAATAGTTACGTGAATGTGAGCATAGAGAGAGAGGGAATGGGTAAGGGTGCATGGATGTGAGTGTCAAGTGGGATATGGAGGAAGAGATTGCTAAAGCTGAGTGCTGGTGAGGAAAGGCAATGTGGATCTGATTGAGGGTGATGGAAACTTCATACAGTACTTACTTTTCCAGTGCGATGAAGGTCATGGAATCTTTTCCTGCACTGCATCCATGTGCGCCGTGTGAGCCCCAAGGAGTTGACTTCACCAGCCACCTGTAGCCACACAGCCTTGGTCTGACTGGGAAGCCTCTTCCTCCCTGAAGAAGGGAACAGGACCTCCCTGTAGGCCCTAGCACCATCCAGCAATGCCTGGAGTGAAGCCTCATCAAATTTGGGGGCAGCTCTTGCTCTCCTGCTGGCCGTTGCTCCTGCAGGCTCCTGTGCCATCTCAATGGTGAAGTTTGGAAGCCTGCAGAAGAAGCAAGGCTTGCTGTGGGCCCTAAAAGCAGCAGCAATGATGTCATATTCTGCGACTTTCTGACTGGAAATACTCAATTGACAAGGCTTCCCACACGTTGGAAATCAATTGGCCAATTGAGTGAAAATTGCATCAATCTCACAAACATTTAGATTCGTATGCGAAACACCAATTTTGGGGAACCCGACAATTCCCCACACCTGAGTTAAAATCGAGCCCGTAATTGTTTTGGAATATTTTCATTTTTCAGTTCTGGGGCAGGGTACACACCTGAAATATTAGTCTGTCCTTTTGCTTTTTAATGCTCATGTGCATTTCCATCATTATCTGCTTTGGTTCCAGATTTTCAGCATTTGCAGTTTTTTTTTCATTTTTATTTGGCTAGCAAGTACTGTTAGCTATAATAGTGGATGAACACTTAACATACTGTTATGTCAGTGCTCTCTCTACTATTTCAGTAGCGGTGTTAACAATTTAGTTTTAATGGGTTAATGCCTCCATTAAATAGTGGATTGAGAATGTAATATGAACACATTAACTGTTCATCCGCTATTGCTGATTGTAATTTCTGTTCTAATTATGTCCGTCTCTAAAATGGGGGAGTACTTTGAACCAAAGATACTCTCTTGGATATTCTTCCCCGCTTAATTACTGTAACCCTGATGACCGTAAATAAGGTTTACAAAGAAAAAGTTAATTTTGATCAGAAAGTAAAAGAGGGAAATCAAATGGTAACTTTTTTGCCTCAATGTTAATCTAAAATTTTTGAATTTCATTGATCTACGTGAGATGTCAAGGCTATTATCTGCTACTATTACATATTAACACACTGACAGATGCAGAGACAGCTTAGTTGTGCCCTTTCAGGCTTCAATAGAATGGTGATTATGAACTTCTGTTGAAATGTTATATGGAATCTTTTTTTAGATTAGTGCGTGCAGCATATATATAAGTATATCTTTTCAAAAATGAAGCACAATATTAACGCTCAGTAGAAAATACTACTGCCTAAGTGGCTTTCTTGTGATGTCTTCTTGTGATAATATAGTTTACCATTGTAAGAATGTTAACTCATCGGGGTATCAACTGCTGCTAAACATCAAATCTGCCCATCATTTTGTTACAGTAAATGACTTATTTCATGTAGCGGATAGAAATATATGTTTATATTATAACTTACTCTTTCAGAGTTGGATTCTGGTCCATCCTCAAGAAACACTATAGGATGGAGAGATGTATTGTGACACAACTTGTGCACCTCTCCTTGTGGTGGGCACTGCTCAGGAGGTACTGACTCTGGTACAAGGCTTACAGTGGTTGTACTCTCAGATGGCTGTGAGGTAGCTGAGCACACACTGTCAGCAGCTGCAGGCAGTGAGCAGGTAAGTGGCTGATCTGCTGCTACCACAAATGACTTAATCTCTGAGACTGTAGAAGTGAGAGACTCAATTTCCACAGACTGGACGTTGGCTGCTGCATTGTCAGCAAATGTTGGCGTGCTGGAGGCCTGCCGGTTGGCTTGCGATTGTTGCATTTGTGTTGGATTTTCTACGGCATCCATTTTCACCAGCTGAAGTTGTGGAGATGCCCTTAGTTCATCCACTATCTCAAAGACAGTTTCCAAGTTAACTTCAGACTTTTTGGATTCATCTGTAGCAGTGCAGTGCCAGGCTGTTGCATTGCTGTGTAGAACATCAACAGGGTATGAAGACTGCATGGCAGCATTCTGAAGAGCAAGAAAGTTGAAATTTCTAAGTCTGTATTGCAATATAAATTTGGCACCAAAATACTGTTTCCATATTTTTTTTAAAACTGAAGAATTTTCACATCTACCTATGTATGTATCTCTCTATATATATCTTGTTAAAAATCTTACATCTGTGTACATTTCCTATCTGCACAACTTGACTTCTTGTTGTCACCCTTTTGTCAAGTTTTATGTCAACATTTTTACAGTAGAAATTCCTATGTCCACATTTATATTGGGTTTTGACCATGTAAATTTGTCACCCTGTGATTGAGCAATCTAGCCACTGGGTTCCTACAAATCCCTCAAAATGTTTTCTAAATTTCTTTTCATTGTCCCTCAATAACTGAAATTTCCAATGTCCAACTAAGGGTTTAAACAAAATTTAAAAACACATTTTACAATAACATAATTGAATTTATCCATTCAAATATTTTTGTCTTTTAATGCCTTCATTAATATTTTTACTTCAAGGCCTCATCCTTTCCCAAAAGCCAGGATTTGATATTGTTGTCCACTGCTACAAATCTATGAGCTGAATTTCGATTGTGCCATCTGAGCATATGCAGTGTACTCAATTTCCCTAGATATATCAATACCATTCAACCATCTGTACTAATGGAATATTTTTCTTTAGTTTCTAGCAGTTTCTGCTCAAAAGTTTACCAAAATTATTTGAAGAAAAGCTAGAGGACAAAATTCAATTTTTTAATCAGGTAAAATGAGAGGTTGTATGTGTTTCTTGTTAAACAAAATGACTTAGAATTTCCATTCATTTACATAATTTCAGCATTTAATCAGTGCAAATAACTTTGTTTTTGCAGCAAAATGGCTATGTTCATTGATTTCTGCTCCTAATTTGATTCCCCCCAAATTCCTTCTCAATTTTTGGCCCTTCCTGTGATCTGCTCACCGAGTGTCAAGTGATTGCCCTTAGGGCCAGCGATGATGTAGCTCTAATTTTCCTGCTTTTACACTCGCAAAGAACTTGCAGTAAGTTAGACTGAAAATTATACGGTGCAGCTATTGCCAGGATCAGCTGAGGCAGCTGCAAGTAGAAATTCTGAGTCTGAAGAGTTTTAATAGTGATTTCTGCAGTTGGGATCTGGACTTCTGACAGTGAGACCATTGAGAAATTGCATTCTAGACCTTGGGAAAGGCAGCAACCCCATTGAGAAATTAGCATGCCTGAGCCCTCACACAAGGCTTTTCAAGAGCAGGTATGTCATTATACTGGAGGAGGAAGAGGAGCAGTACATGATGCAGCAAAGAAGAGTCCAGCAGCATTTAAGGAGGTTGGACTCCACCAGATATTACCCTCCGTAGTATATACAAGCAACACAGGTTATATAAGGACAATAGTGAGGAACTAAGTATAAGCAGAGTGTAATTCACCAAAGAGGTAATGGGCAGCTTTGCTACTTACTGCATCAGGAACTGCAGTCACATTTATCTGCTTACACTTCTCTCTCTGTGGCTATGAAGGTGACAACCATATTCAACTTTCACAGCACAGGCTCATTTCAGGTAGCGATGGGGGATCTCTAATATCAGCCAGGGTGCAATACAGGAATGATTTTGTCAGATGACTGACATACTTTACAAGAGAGTTGGGGAATTCATAATCATTGGCATCACAGCAAGTGAGATAGGGCCTTCCAGTTTTATGGGGTTGCTGCCTTTCCCAAGGTCTAGAATGCAATTGATGACACCACATTGCTTTGTGTGTTCGGAAAGAAAAATCCCTCACCTACCTCAATAGGAAGGGCTTCCACTCCCTGAATGTACGGATTTTGTGTAACAACATGAAATCTACAGCAAATAGTCACAATGCATTCATCCTTCAAAATAAAAGTGCATGGAATTGGAGGTAACCTATTTGCATGGGTAGGAAATTGGTTAGGAGGGAGGAGACAGATGATAGGGATAATGGGTATGTACTCCAATAGGCAGGATGTGACTAGTGGCGACCCTCAAGCACCTGTACTGGGGCCTCAGCTTTTCACTATATTTATCAATAACTTAGATGAAGGAATAGAAGGCAGTATATCCAAGTTTGCTGACGGCAAAGTTAGGTGGCACAGTAAGTAGTGTAGTTGGGAGCAGCAAGTTGCAAAGGAACATTGATAGCTTAAGTGAATGGACAAAACTATGGCAGATGGAGTTCAATGTGGCAAGTGTGAGGTCATCCACTTTGGACCCAAGAAAGGTAGATCAGAGTATTTTCTAAATGGTAAAAAGCTAGGAACTGTGGAGGAGAAGAGAGGTTTAGGGGTCAATGTACAGATATCACTAAAAGCTAGTGGACAGGTACAAAAAATAATTTAAAAGGCTAATGAAATGTTAGCCTTTATCTCAAGGTGGCTGGAATACAAAGGGGTGGAAGTTATACTACAGTTGTATAGAGCTCTGGTTAGACCACATGTGGAGTACTGCATTCAGTTCTGGGCACTGCACCTCAGGAAGGATATATAGGCCTTGGAATGGGGTGCAGCGTAGATTCACCAGATTGATACCGGGGCTAAAAGGGTTAAATGATGAGGGCAAGTTGTATAGAGTAGGCTTGTGTTCCCCTTGAGTATAGAAGATTAAGGGTGATCTAATTGAGGTGTTTAAGATGATTAAAGGATATGATAGGGTAAAGAGAGAGAAACTATTACCTCTGGTGGGGGAGTCTAGAACAAGGGGGCATAACCTTAAAATTAGAGCTCGGCCATTCAGGGATGATATCAGGAAGCAGTTCTTCACACAAAGGGTGGTGGAGATCTGGAACTCTCTCCCACAAAAAGCTATTGAGGCTAGACCAATTGAAAAATTCAAAACTGAGCCAGATAGATTTTTATTAGGTAAAGGTATTAACAGATATGGAGCAAAGGCAGGTAAATAGAATTGAGGTACAGATCAACCATGATCTAAAATGAATGGTGGAACAGGCTCGATGGGCTGAATGGCCTACTCCTGTTCCTACGTGCCTCTGTTTCTAATTTGGCTCTTTCTGACCTCATCAGGGAAGAATATCATGTCAACGTATGGCTTGTGGGTGACAAGGCCTCCCATGGATAATGACTCAGTAATATAAGCTCATTGGTATAATTTTAAAGGGGATGTAGGAACTGGGGGTTCACATATATAAATCATTAAGGTGGCAGGGCAAGTTGATAAAGCTGAAAAAAACATGAGGCATAGAGTACAAAAGCAAGGAAGTTATGCTAAACCTTTATAAATTACTAGTTAGGCCTCAGCTGGAGTATTGTGTCCAAACCTGGGTATCACACTTTAGAAAGAATGCCAAACCCTTGGAGAGGGTGCAGAGGAGATTTACGAGACTGATAGCAGTGATGAGGGACGCCAGTTATATGGAGAGACCAGGGAAGCTGGGATTGTTCTCCTTAGAGCAGAGAAGGTTAAGGGGAGATTTAATAGCGGGGTTCAAAATTATGAGGGGCTTTGATAGATTAAGTAGGGAGAAAATGTTTCTACTGGCTGGATGGTCAGTAACCAGAGGACACAGGTTTAAGATAATTGTCATATAAGAACCAGAGGGGAGATGAGGAGAATCTTATTAATGCAACAAATTATTATGATCTGGAATACATTGCCTGAAAGGATGGTGGAAGCATATTCAATAGTAACTTTCAAAAGTGAATTGGATATATACTTGAAAAGGAAACGTTTGCAGGGCTATGGGGAAAGAGCAGCTGAGTGTGACTAATTAGATTGCTCTTTCAAAGAACCGACACAATGGTCCATTTCTCCCTCTTCCCTTGCTCAATCAGGGCCAGTGCATCCAAATAGCATGCAGCAGCGCCAGAGCTTTCCAATGAGCCACCTATGATTCTATGACCCCACACTTAGAGTGGCCTGAACAGCAGCAGAGGAGTGCTATAATAAGGCATAAGCCTTTACAAGACGGGTCATTGAGAGGACTATCAGGGTCTTAAAGGTAAGGCTTTTCTGTCGAGACAGGTTGTGAAGAGTCTGCAATGTGCTCCAGATCGTGTGTTATGCATAGTAGTAGCCTGCTGTGCTCTGCACAACTTCACTGTATGAAAAGGCCTGGTCTTGACATTGGTCCGGAGGTGGTCCAGCTATTTGAAAAAGACTTGCATTTAGATTGCGCCTTTCATAACCACCGGACGTCTCAAAGCGCTTTACAGCCAATGAAGTACAGTCACTGTTGTAACGTGGGAAACGCAGCAGCCAATTTGCACACAGCAAGCTCCCACCAACAGCTTCTTCTTCTTAGGCAGTTCCTCGGAACCGAGGATGACTTGCTTCCACATTAAAAATGAGCTCACATGTGACTGATTAGTCCAATGCGGGACCTACAGTCTCTGTCACAGGTGGGGCAGACGATGGTTGAAGGGGCGGGTGGGTGGGGTGCTTGGGTTGACGTGCGCTCCTTGCACTGCCTGCGCTTGGCTTCCGCTTGCTCCTGGCTAAGAGACTCGAGGTGTTCGGCAGCTTCCCGGATGCTTCTCCTCCACTTTGTGCGGTCTTGGGCCAGGGATTCCCAGGTGTCGCTGGGGATGTTACACTTTTTCAAGGAGGCTTTGAGGGTGTCCTTGAAGCATTTCCTCTGCCCACCTAGGGCTCTCTTGCCGTGCCGGAGCTCCGAGTAGAGCGCTTGTTTTGGGTGTCTCGTATCGGGCATGCGGACAATGTGACCCGTCCATCGGAGCTGATTGAGCGTGGTCAAAGCTTCGATGCTGGGGATGTTGGCCTGAGCAAGAACACTGACGTTGGTGCACCTATCCTGCCAATGGATTTGCAGGATCTTGCGGAGGCAGCGTTGGTGGTACAGGAAACTTTCGATTTACCGGCACCTAAATAACCGGAAATCTCGGTTAACCGGCAAAATTCAGGAGTAGGTTCAGGTAAGTTTTACTTCATATTGTACTTGCCTTCCTCGATCTGTTGCTGTGCAAGGGTGTGGCTGCAGCTGTTGCTAAGCTACAGAGACGCTTGGAACTTGTGCCCATTGTTCTGCACTTGTTGCTAAGCAACAGGGTTTGTTGCTTTATACGGAGCTGTCAGCTCTCCGTATCTTTTACAATAGCTTTCGGTTATCCGGAATTTTTGATGAACCGGCACCACGTCGGTCCCGTCGGTGCCGGATAAAAAAAAGTTTCCTGTACCTCTCCAGGTGCCTGCTGTACATGGTCCATGTCTCTGAGACATACAGCAGGGTGGGTATCACTGCTGCTCTGTAGACCATGAGCTTAGTGCCGGGTTTGAGGTCCTGGTCTTCAAACACTCTCTTCCTCAGACAACCGAAGGCTGCACTGGCACACTGAAGGCGGTGTTGGGCTTCGTCGTCGACGTCTGCCCTTGTTGACAGTAGGCTCCCGAGGTATGGAAAGTGGTCCACGTTGTCCAAGGCCTTGTCGTGGATTTTGATAATCGGGGGGCAGCACTGTGTGGCGGGGGCACTAACAGCAATGTGATAATGACCAGATAATCTGTTTTTGTTATGTCGATTGAGGGATAAATATTGGCTAGGACACCGGGGATAACTCCCTTGCTCTTCTTCTTCGAAACAGTGCCTTGGGATCTTTTATTTCCACCTGAGAAAGCAGATGGGGCTTCGGTTTAATGTCTCATCCGAAAGACCACACCTCTGACAGCGCAGCACTCCCTCAGCACTGCACTGGAGTGTCAGCCTAGATTTATGTGCTCAAGTCCCTGGAATGAGACGTGAACCCACAACCTTCTAACTCAGAAGCGAATGTGCTACCCACTGAGCCACAGCTGACACAAAACTACATAGATGACAGCATCACAATGGCCTTACTCACAGGACTCCTCAGTAACTGCTGCAAGGGGCATCGGAGTGCACCTGATCACTCAAATTTTCTCTTCAGTCTACCTTTTACACCACTGCTTTACCTCCTTTACTTTCAAATAATGGAACTTTCCTTCAATCCACGACCCATCCTAGAACATGGCAACTCATCAGTTCTCTTTACCCCTACATGACCATTCCTACATCACCTGATTGAATACGTTAACAACAAATAAGTGCACCCTTTCCTGTATGAATCTATTTTGTTACAATAATATTTAAAGTGAACACAAGCCAACCTACTCTTTCCTAACACTGTTCTTCTGCTGGATGGCTATATATGCCTTTCTTTCATCTACTCAAGTACTTCTCTTAGGTGCAACCTGAGGGCCAATACTACAAAGAAGTGATTGACTGTTCATGTTCTACAAAAGGTCACGGGACTATAGTGGCCCTCCTCTCATGGCATCTTGCTTGTAGCAGGGAGCTGCCGATGGTTGCATCTCTGAAGCTTGTTCTTGGGCAACCTGGTGTCGCCTCCTATATTCCATTGGTGTGGAGTTCTGCCAGGTAAAGACAGAGGCCTGCAGGTTGATTCCAGCTGTTGCTATTCCACTGGGCTCTGCACCTGTGTCCCTATTGATCAGTGGGATGTCTGGCCTAATAGCTGAAAGCCCTAAAAGACAGTGGCATACATTGCATTTCCCATTGTCTGGAAGCCTGCATGTAGGGTTCCCTCTTTTTTCTATCCTATTGCCACCAAAGCTGCAGTCTGTAGGCCACTCTGAGTGGGGCCATAGAAGGAGGCCATTCGGACCATTGTGCCTGTGTTGGTTCTTTGAAAGAGAAATCTAATTAGTCCCACTCAGCTGCTCTTTCCCCATAGCTCTGCAAATGTTCAAGTATATATCGAACTTCCTTCTAAAGTTAGAAATATTGATTAGTTTCTAGCCGCTTCTTAGATGGGGGTCTGCTGCTGATTCCAGTGAAGTTGCCATATGCTCCATTGATGTCTGCAGCAAAGTAAAAACTACCCCGATGTTGCTGCAAATTAGAGCTGTAGACTCAAGAGTCATACTTATCAGTTGCTGAACATTTTTCGAGACTGACCTCAAAGCCTCCATGTAGGTATGATGTTCCTCAAACATTTTTTTTCGGTGAGTAACCATGAATTCTAGATCCCATGACTCTGAAGCTATGGGCAGCCTTCTCCTCAGCCTCCACTGGGAAGGTGGCAAATCCTCACCCACTTCCCACTCTTCCAACTCCCCTGTGTTCTGTGAATCATCTGATGCCACATCCTCACTAACACTATGTCATTCCCCTGGGTGAAAGTATCTGAGCAAGTGCGTGGTAGTGAGAAAGCAAGTGACACGGGATGACACTGATTTTTGACAGAGGACATGGAGAAGGATCATGCTTCAGGGATGCCAGTATGGCCTAGTCTTCATCATCCTGTTCTTCTTCATCATAGTCAATGAGGAAAGCATTTACTTCCTGGTGCTCCTCCTCCTTCTGTGCCCCCTGTTGATATGATAGATCTAGAGGAAAGGAGGTTACAAATTATGAATTGGTGCATCTTGCAACCTTGGGATTAAGGGGACAAAGAAGGAGGTGGAAGTTTTTGGCTGTGTGGTTCTTTACAGGGTTTCCATGGCTACAGTATAGGGCCTAGAAATTCAGTGGGCTGCGCCACCAGTTAGCGCCCAAAGAGGGCACTCAGTGGCTTTAGCGCCACTGGCCACACCTCCCGTGATATTTAGCGGGGCGCTAATGGCGGCGTTAGCCTGCAGCGCTGCGCCGCCACCGATGACGTCATCGGTGTGCGCAGCGCCCCGCTCCCGCCCCGCTCCCGCCCCGATCACCATATTTGGTCGCGCCCGCCTCTTTAACGCCGGTCGCAAATTGCGACCGGTTCACAGGGCCTACCTGTGGCGGTAGTGGCGCAAATTAAGGTGGAGGTGCGGGGCGGCCGCTTTTTCGGCGGCCGCCTGTCAGCACCCCCCCCGCGGCATTGCCGGCTGTTTCCAGAGAGCCCGGCACTTCTCCTTGGTGCCGGGCTCATTTGCCGGCACTTGCGAGCGGGGATCGCGCTGTTGCAGGCACCTCCCCCTTAACAGTGGGAGGAAGGCCTGCAGTACCGCAGCGTGCCGTGCTGCAGCATGTGGCGCTGCGGCACGTTGCGCTGCGATAATCAGTTTCAGCGCCCCAAGCGGGACGCGGGGAGCCTCGAGTAGCGGCCCGCTTCCGTTTGGGGCGCTGAAACTGAATATCGGGATGGCGCTAGTGGCTCCGCTCGCAGCGGTAATTCCGGCGCCCAGGCGAGCTTGGCGCCCCAAACGGGGCCCAACTGAATTTCTAGGCCTAGGTGTTCAGTCACTAACCTGGCACCAGCAATATACCCCCGACCTCACCATGTCCCACAGCAAGAGCAGATTGCCTCTCTATGAGCTCCATGGCCTTCTCCTCACAGGTTGTGAGGTGTTTCAGGTTGGAGATGCCCACTCTGGTGGCGTGCCTCTCACAGGCACTGTGTGCCATTTTCTCTGCAACAAGATTGAGTAAATTAGGTGAAGGCTAGAAGTTGAGGAGTGTGAGCCAGTTGGCGTGGGAGAGCCTTAGAAAGAGATGTGGTGATATCACCCTGTTAAAGTAGAGCAAAAGGTTTCAGAGTTATGCATGTAAGCAATTGCTGTTAGGGAAGATAGGTAGCCATACTGTGAGATCCCAAGTTAGTGCCCTCCTTATTCAGAGTGCACAGTGAAAGGTCAGTTGTACAGCTGTTACTTGTAAAGGGTGAAGAGTGTGTTGGTGCCCAGGGAGCCCAAAGAAGAATAGGTAGAAAGGCCGGTATGTTACCTTGCCTGCTCTGGTCAGGTCATTGAACTTTTTGTGGAACTGGTTTTCAGTCCTAAAGGTAAAAGAGTTGGCACAATGCCAGTGCCTCCTCCCTCTGCGTGCCACGAGTGACATTTTTGACAATTTCCTGTCACAGACACCCAGCAATTTTGTGTCTCCTGAGCTCAATTTCATCCAGAGGAATTTGCAGGTCTGTTTCCATGAAACTGTGGCATCCTCTTTTCTGCCTCTGCCATCTGCCCCTATGATAGACATTTTTGAGAAGTGGCACAAAAACACATGAAACAGTCAATCAAGCTAGGTGATAGTCAATTGACTAAATCAAGAACTTTAGTACTTATCTGCTGCTCCCTCAAGCTGCTGCTAAGATTTTCAGCTAGAACTGGCATTTTAAAGGTAATTACAAGCACCCAAGCAGATTAGTCCCACTGGATATTATGTCAATCATTACTCTAATAGACATGCAAATGACCTGACCCAGGAAATTCATATTTTAATAACACTCCAAAAACTGTTGGTGGGCGCAGTCATTTTCCATTGGTGTAAAAATGGTGCAATTCACCACATGGAACTTATAGGTCAATCTGTATCTCTATGAGTGTGAGTGAGAAAAGAAGACTACTGGTTACACACTACTGTAGTTGTTTTGTGATCTATAAACTTCAGAATGTGTATTAAGATAGAAAGACAGTGAGGTAGATTTTCAACTTGCTTCCCGGGCTTAAAACTGGCATTGCAGAGCAGTGGCCCATTATAGAAATGAAAATGAAAACCGAGTGGTTTCTTTATTGGGGAGCCAATCCCTAATGTCAGTTTTACACCTGGGTGGCATGTGTTTGACTATATCAAAGACTGTGTAGACTATGACTCCGCTATCCTAATATTACAGTGACTATATGTTAAGGCCCCAAACAAAATTTTTGCTCGGCATCTACTGACCACAACTCGACAACAACCCGGGGAATCACTTGACGAATTCCTTCAAAAGCTTCGCAGGCTCAGCAAGGATTGTAATCTTAAAGCTGTCACAGCTGAGCAGTACCAGGAGGAGTTAATTCGTGATTCCTTTATTAATGGAATTGCATCTCCCTTCATACGCCAGCGTCTGTTGGAGAATAAATCCCTGAAGTTACAGGCTGCCTATGACCAGGCATGTTCTCTGGACTTAGCAAAGAGGAATGCAGACACCTATCTTTTACCACGTGCACGGGCTGCTATCACTTTTAGTGACTCCTTCGATAGGCCTCGGGCGGAAGCCCTCACTGATGATGACTCTAACCTAGCTGATGACAACCCTACCCTAGAAGCCTTCACTGATGACGACCCTACCCTAGCGGCATCTTGGCAATCTGGAAGGAAGTGTTTCTTCTGTGGAGGTGCATTCCACTATAGGAAATTTTGTCCTGCTCGTAATGCAATCTGCAATCATTGCAGTAAGAAAGGTCACTTTTCTAAGGTATGCCAGTCAAGAGCCTCTGTTAGTAAGAAAGGCCACTTTTCTAAGGTATACCGGTCGAGAGCCCCTGTTAGTTTTGCAGCTACTATCTATAAAACTGCTCCTCCCCCAAGAGCCACTACTAAGGTTACAGCTGCTATCTATAAAACTGCTCCTCCCCCAAGAACCACTACTAAGGTTACAGCTGTCAAGGCTAAAGCTGCTCCTCCTCCCATCACAGCTATTTTTCCCCAAGGTCTGTCCCATGCAGCCATGAAGGTTTCGGTAAATGGCCAGGGAGTCCAGAACTAGGGGTCATAGTCTAAGGATAAGGGGTAAGCCATTTAGGACTGAGATGAGGAGGAATTTCTTCACCCAGAGAGTGGTGAACCTGTGGAATTCTCTGCCACAGAAGGCAGTGGAGGCCAATTCATTAAATATATTCAAGAAGGAGTTGGATATATTTCTTAAGGCTAAAGGGATCAAGGGATATGGGGAGAAGGCAGGGACAGGGTACTGAATTTGGATGATCAGCCATGATCTCATTGAATGGCGGAGCAGGCTCGAGGGGCCGAATGGCCTACTCCTGATCCTATCTTCTATGTTTCTATGAAGAGTGACCATAACATGATAGAATTCTTCATTAAGATGGAAAGTGAAGAAGTCCAATCCGAAACTAGGGTCCTAAATCTAAACAAAGGAAACTACGAAGGTTTGAGGAGAGTTGGCTATGATAGATTGGGGAGCTTCATTAAAAGGCATGACGGTGGATAGGCAACGGCTAAAATTTAAGGAACTTTAATTCAATGAATTGAAACAGTTATACATTCCTTTCTGGTGAAAAAACACAAAAGGAAAAGTGGCACAACCATGGCTAACAAACTAAATCAAGGATAGTATCAGATCCAAAGAGGAGTCATATAAAGTTGGCAGAAAAAGTAGCAAGCCTGAGGATTGGGAGCAGTTTAGAGTTCAGCAAAAAAGGACCAAGAGATTGATTAAGAGGTGAAAAATAGAGTATGAGAGTAAACTTGCAAGGAACATAAAAGCGGACTGTAAAAGCTTCTACAAGTATGTAAAAAGAAAAAGATTAGTGAAAACAAATGTAGGTCCCTTACAGTCAGAAATGGGAGAACTTATAATGAGGAACAAGGAAATGGCAGAGCAATTAAACAAATACTTTGGTTCTGTCTTCACGGAAGAGGACACAAATAACTTCCCAGAAATGCTCTTGAACCAAGGGTCTAGTGATAAGGAAGAATTAAAGGAAATTAGTATTAGTAAAAAAATAGTGCTGGAGAAATTAATGGGACTGAAAGCCGATAAATCCCCAGGGACTGATAATCTGCATCTCAGAGTACTAAAAGAGGTAGCCATGGAAATAGTGGATGCATTGGTTATCATCTTCCAAAATTCTATAGATTATGGAACAGTTCCTGCCGACTAGAGGGTGGCAAATGTAACCCCACTATTTAAAAAAGGAGAGAGAAAACAGGGAACTACAGACCGGGTAGCCTAACATCAGCTGACAAGACAAAACTAGGTGGGTTTGTGAGTTGTGAGGAGGATGCAAAGAGGCCTCAAGGCGATTTAGACAAGTTGAGTGAGTGGGCAAATACATGGCAGATGCAGTATAACGTGGATAAATGTGAAGTTATCCACTTTGGTAGGAAAAACAGAAAGTCAGAGTATTACTTAAATGGTGATAGATTGGGAAATGTTGATGTACAAAGGGACCTGGGTGTCCTTGTGCACCAGTCACTGAAAGCAAACATGCAGGTGCAGCAAGCAGTTAGGAAGGCAAATGGTATGTTGGCCTTCATTGCAAGAGGATTTGAGTACAGCAGCAAGGATGCGACCACACCTGGAGTACTGTGTGCAGTTTTGGTCTCCTTGCCATAGAGGGAGTGCAGCGAAGGTTCACCAGACTGATTCCTGGGATGGCAGGACTGTCATATGAGGAGAGGTTGGGTCGACTATGCCTGTATTCACTAGAGTTTAGAAGAATGAGAGGGGACCTCATTGAAACGTATAAAATTCTGACAGGGCTAGACAGACTGGATGCAGGGAGGGTGTTTCCCCTGGCTGGGGGGTCTAGAACGAGGGGACACAATCTTAGGATACGGGGTAGGCCATTTAGGACTGAGATGAGGAGAAATTTCTTCCCTCAGAGGGTGGTGAACCTGTGGAATTCTCTACCACAGAAGGCTGTGGAGACCAATTCACTGAATATATTTAAGAAGGAGATAGATAGATTTCTAGACACAAAAGGCATCAAGGGGTATGGGGAGAGAGCGGGAATATGGTATTGAGATAGAGGATCAGCCATGATCATATTGAATGGCGGAGCAAGCTCGAAGACCCGAATGGTCTACTCCTGCTCCTATTTTTCTGTGTTTCTATGCCTTGCCACTCCCATTATAGCTGACAATAAAGCCCCCAGTTCTGTCAAACCTCAGGTCCACCTTCTATAGCTCTGCTTAATTCCAGGTTCCCCCTCCACTGATGTCACAGCAAAGGACCCCATCCAACCCCCCACTAATGCTGCCAGGTTTCACTAGCTCCACCACAGCAGCGTCGAACTCCAAGGGTGTGATTTTCCGCAACGTGTTCAGGAGCTAAAGAGCCTTCAAGGTAGCCAAGATGGGGTCTTGAGCTGAAACATCAGTTTAGCCTGATTTGTAGTGAAGTGAGGGCAAGACCCATAAGGCTGGACTGAAGGAAGGCAATTGGATGGTGGTAGTAAGGACAGAAAATAATCAAAAAGGCAAATGGAATGCTGGCCTTTATACCTAGAGGACTAGAATCCAAGGGGGTAGAAGTTATGCTGCAGCTATACAAAGCCCTGGTTAGACCACACCTGAAGTATTGTGAGCAGTTCTGGGCACCACAGCTTAGGAAGGATATATTGGCCTTGGAGGGAGTGCAGCATAGGTTTACCAGAATGATAACCGGACTCCAAGGGTTAAATTAAGAGGAGGGATTACACAAATTAGGGTTGTATTCCCTAGGCTTTAGAAGGTTAAGGGGTGATTTAATCGAAGTTTCCAAGATATTAAAGGTAACAGATCGGGTAGATAGAGAGAAGCTATTTCCGCTGGTTGGGAAGTCTAGGACTAGGGGGGCATAGACTAAAAATTAGAGCCAGACCTTTCAGGAGTGAAATTACGAAAAACTTCTACACACAAGGGGTGGTAGAAGTTTGGCACTGTCTTCCACAAATGGCAATTGACG
>NC_141008.1:32739488-32804300 GCF_052327205.1 Somniosus microcephalus
AGACAGAGAGAGAGCGGGAAGGAGAGAGAGCGAGAGAGAGAGGGAAGGAGAGAGAGAGAGTGAGGGAAGGAGAGAGAGAGAGGAGAGAGTGAGGGAAGGAGATAGAGACGAGAGGAAGAGGCCCGGCCCGAGTCACCCCAGCTGAGATCGCGCTGCGGCTTGCCGCCCCGGAGACCCCGTGTGCGGCGTAGCGCCTGAGGCCCGGCCCGAGTCACCCGAGCTGAGCTCCCGCTCCGGCCCGCCGCCCAACATGAACAACAAACACCCTCCTCACCTGTAAATCAGTCCTACACAGGCTACTCCGCTCTCTCGCTCCTTCCCTCTCTGTCTCTCTCTCTCCTTCCCTCTCTCTCCTTCCCTCTCTCTCTCTCTCCTTACCTCTCTCTCTCTCTCTCTCCTTCCCCGCAATGTCAATCAACAAGGCACAGGGGCAGACTTTGAACCGGCACTGCCGGGCACTCCAGCTAGTTAAATATATATTAAATGAACAAGAAATTACAGTGATAAGTTTACTGTAGAACAATCATTTCTAGGGAAGGGAAGGTTGGACCTGTACAAGCCGGATGGGTAAGAAGAGTGACATGAATCTTCCCATTCATGCAGAAATGACTTATGAAATAATACTGGGCGGCCTGCTGGTGGCACTGTCCAAGGAGAGTATAAATACTCGGGCAGGGGCCCAGCTTGCTCAGGACATTTTGTAAACAGGAACTAGTGAAGGACAACTAGACCTCCATGTTGTGAAACAGTTGATTAAAGCCTTGTTTAATACTCAAACCAAGTGCCTAGTAGTTTTCTTACGTCAATGAGATGAACACCTCAACAGAGCCAGGACCAATATACTCGCGGGGAGGTTTGCTATTGCTGTTGGGGAGGGTTTAAACCAGCTTGGTAGGGGGATGGGCACCAGCATATAGGAGTAGAAAAGAGGAATATGGTACATAAAAGAGTGAGTGTGTTGGATAGTACTAGAGTGGAAAGTAGTACTAGAGGCGGAAGTAGTACCAAATTAGATAGGAGCAGACTAAGAAAGACTAAAAAAAATTCAAAAATGGGTTTAGAATGCATGTACATAAGTGCACAAAGTGTGGTGAATGAGGTTGGTGAGCTACAAGCACAATTAGCCGTGTGGCAATATGATGTTGTGGCGATAACGGAAATGTGGCTTAAAAACGGTGAGGGCTGGGCACTTAATATTCAAGGGTACAAGGTGTTCAGAAAAGATAGGCAATGATAAAGGGAGGTGGGGTGGCAGTGCTGATTAAGAAAGACATTGTAGTGTTGGAAAGGGAAGATGTTCTTGGAGTTGATGTAGAAGTTCAGCCATGATCTCACTAAATGGCGGAGCAAGCTCGAGGGGCCGTATGGCCTACTCCTGCTCTTATTTCTTATGTTCTTATCCCCTGATGCCCTTGTGTAACAAAAATCTATGATCTCGGTCTTGAATGGTTCAACTGAATCAGCATCCACAGCCTTTTGAAGGCGAGTGTTCCAGATTTCTACTATGGCTTGTGTGAAGATGTGCTTCCTGATTTGACTCTTGAATGGCCTGGCTCTAATTTTAAGGTTATGCCTTCTTGTTTTGGATTCCTCCACCAGAGGAAATAGATTCTCCTTATCGACCCTATCCTTTTAAACACCTCAATTGGATCATCCGGCAAGGAAATTCCCTGCATAAGTCTTCTGGCAATTTGGAGCTTCCTGTACAAGTGAGAATTGAAGTGACAACTTTAGATAGCAATATTTTAGTCACAGTCCTCAAAGAAATCAGAGGTTTGTCAGACTTACCCTTACAAATCGACTATTTCTTATGAAGTTATTGCAAATAACTCCCCATAGCCTACCTATCAGATTAGACATTATGGGTCTATTATTACAGTACTATTATTATAGGCAAATAACAATAGACTGTCGAACATCAGTAATTTGTCACTGGGGATGCTCAGCCGGAAAATAGTTATCAATGTCCACCTCCGTCGTATAGGCTGTAGGTTAGGAAGACACCCATTACCAGGAAGAGATGCAGTCAGCTTCTGCTGCACGCGACTGTGACACTTTGACGCACCGAACGAGGGGGGAGGGGCGAAACAGCTCCCAGCGCATGCGCTTTCGGCGAGCCTCGGACTGGTGGCGCAGCCTTTGCCTCCAAGCGCGTGCGCCCTGGGACGCGTGAGGCAGGAGCCGGAGTTTAGGCCGCGAGCGCCGCGGTTTGCCCGCGCCGCGTGCGGCGGGCGTTTGCTGGGCGCGAGCCGGAGCTCGAAAACTGATTGGCCCAGATTGGAATTTAAACGGCAGGTTCGGGAACGTGCACCAACGGTTCCATGGAAGGACCGATCGGTATCGGAACCCGACCGAGTGGTTTGGCATCGATCGATACCTCTGTCAGAGGGAGCGCTCGGTTCCAGGCAGCCCTGCCGCTCCTCTTTATGCTTCGCCAGCCAGTTGGATCGATGAGCCCCGTGGTGAGCCACGAAATGGAGGAGTTTCTGCTCTCCACTCCGATCAATCCCAACAACTTCCCGGCCAAGCTGTGGCGCATCGTCAACAGCCCCCGGTACCGCTCGATCCGCTGGGACCCCCGCGGCGAAGGGCTCATCGTCGACCAGCAGCTCTTTGAATCCGAGCTCCTCACCCCGAGCAAGAACGTCAACGGCGGCGGCGGTGCCAACCTGGAGCCCGACGCCGACCTGCTCTTCAAAACCAGCAACTTCACCAGCTTCATCCGCCAGCTCAACCTCTACGGCTTCCGAAAGATGGGTCAAGGGAGCGGCGAGCAGCCGGTGCCCGGGGAGTTGGGGGCGGGAGACGGGCTGCTCCACCACTTCCACAACCCCAGCTTCAAACAGGACCACCCCGAGTTCCTGATCAACATGAAAAGGCTGACCAGTGCCAACAAAGCCAAGCTGGCAGCTGGGCTCCAAGTCAACACCCGACCCCCTAACCGTTTCCAGAGGTATCTCACCAACTCCATGGACTCCATGGGCCAGACTAAAGGGGACCGACATGGTAGGGATGGAGTTACTGCTATAGACTCTGGTTGGGTGGGGAGAGAAAATGAATGCCAGGACATAATTAAATACACGGGAGCAAAAGCACACTGTTCATGATATTTAGTGTCTCTAAATAATATATAACAAGAAAGTATCAATAGTTTGGTGCTAGTAGCATTAAGTAATTCTAATTCTTCATTTCCTGCCTCCTGCACATATCACAGGAGTGAGCCCAGCTGGAAGCGAGTTTCGGATGGTGATCACGTGCGTCTGATCTGCACCAGAAATGTGTCAACAGTTATATTGGTTCAGGCGACCTTTAGTCCGCCCAGACGATTGCCTGAAATAAGTGTTCAACCAATTAAAATATTTAAATCAGGGTCATTCACTTGTTTCAGGACCGTTTTTGTGATATTGGTGTGTGCCAGCAGCTGGCATTCGTTCATTCTTAAACCTGCTTAGCAAATCATGGTGGGAAGAGTTTGCAGGCTGTCAAAGCGTTGTTTAATGGGATTCTTACCTCCATTCACTTAAGTCTGCCGTTAGTCATTTTAGGATGCTTGGACTTTTCCTGGCTATTTTCACTGTCATAGGAGTGTTTACAAATTAATCAGAATCATTTTCTGGAGGTACAGGAGTCTTTGTCTCCTTTTCCTTCAGCATAATTTTATAATGGGTGTTCTGCTAGGTCTACTATTGGAGCTGGAGGATGCTGAGGAGCAGCACCAGCAAGGAAGACAGCACAGAGCAGAAGATGCTGCTAGAAGAAGGCAAAGAGGAGGAGGATGCACGAGGCATGCGTGTCTAGGAACCACATTTCCAACCTGAACCTGACTGAGGAGCAGTGTGTGAGGTGCCTCCACCTCATGAGGGTCACTGTCACTGATCTCTGACACTTGTTGCAACACCAACTGCAGCCCTGCACCAGGTATGCACACCACTTACTGTGGTGATGGTGGCCCTTCATTTCTAAGCCACAGGGTCTTTCCATGCTGTAACAGGTGACAAGCAACATCACACAGTTTGCAGTCCACTACTGTATTAGGGATGTCATAGAAGTACTTTACGCAAAGAGGAACCAACTCATCTCATTCCCCATGGAGGCAGCGAAGCAAGATAAAAGAGCTGTGGGCTTCATCAGGACAGCAGGCTTTCCATGTGTGTGAGGCATTGTTGCCTGCACTCGCATTGCCTTGTGTGCATCATCTGAAGAGCCAGGAATATACGTCATCGGGAAAGGATTACACACCCTGAATGTCCAGCTGGTGTGCAACAACAGGCAACACATTATGCAGGCCTATGCCTGTTTTCTTGGCAGTAGTCATGATGCCTCTATCCTGCACTAGCCTCCCTGGATGTGCTGCTGGGGGCTGTGAGGAGTTGGAGGGAGATACTCTTCCCTAGCAACAGGAGAAAAAAGCCTGCTGCTGAGACAATGGAGGCATGGTTGGAGGTTGCCAAGGAGGTCAGCAGCAGAAGTGTGGTTCCACACTCCTCGATTCAATGCAGAAAGCGATTTAATAATCTAAGCAGGGTAGGAAAGATGAGTAAGGTGCCACATTCACTTACATACTGCTGTGTGTGTCACCCCACCCTCTCTGCCTTCTCAAGCCTACTCCATCACATCACTCCTCAAACTCACTTACCTTACAGGTGCACCCATCCTCCTCTTTGTATCCACTTCCTCACATACCCATCTATCCAGCCACATGCCAACTCACCCTCATCCTTATGCAATTTCATGCCTCTCCCTCACAGTCACCCTCACAAAATGTACCCCATCCATTGGTTGAAAACATACCATTACACTCACTCATACATCTCCTCTTTCCCTCCTTGCAGGAGAAGAGAACACAAACACTAGGAAGAAGGGGAGAACTGGAGGTGACAACTGCAGAGGAGGAGGCACTGGAGATCAGTGGAGTTATGGCACCCCTGGCTGTCAGAGACGGGGAGCTCCCAGCTACCTGGTGGCACAATTAAATAAAAGCCACCCACATCTCATGTGGCACTCAATCGTGTTGACTAGGTTTCAATAGCGAGTGAAATATGATCATCTCCATCATGATAACTTGCAACGTTCTTAAATTGCCACAACTAATTCATGTCTTTTATCTCCCATTGGGCCTTCATGCGTGCAGCTGGAGTCGGACGTGGCAGGCAACATGTCCTCAGAGGAGCTGAGTCCTTCTGAGGGTGCACCGTTACAGGACTCATGCAGACCATGCACCGGCTCAGATACTCACACTTCGGTGGGACCAGTAACTCAGATAGTTGGTTTTCACCTGGCCCCTCACACTTGCAAGAGCAGATGGTGTAGACAGGGACAGCAGTGTAGGGTCTGTGTCAGAGGACGCATCCCTCTCCAAACTCTGCTCAGCTGAACACAGATGCTGTACCTCGGGGGCCATTGATGAAGAGGAGGATCATTGAGCAGCAGCAGACAATGTGCGATGCACTGACAGGCCTTCAAAGCACACTCACCACAATTGCAGAGAGATTGGAGGAGTCCACCTCAAGCCTGAGGGGGTTGATGTCGCAGGCCATTAAGATGATGTTTTCTTCCATTGATAGAGTAGCTAACGCCATGGACCATCAAATGTTCCAATCACATGAGTCCTTGCATGCCTGGAACACCATTTTGCAGACTCTGGATGCCAACAAGTCTGCCACCTTAAATAGGATGACATACCTTAGCCTTGGCCTTGCAGGGCCGTACTGATCTGCACCAAAGTGTTCTCCAGCACAATGGTAGCAGTGAAGTGCGGCTGTGCCATAAGATGGATGATGGCGAAAGGGGACATGGAAGTGGGAATTCCACTCAGTGTACTTCCACTTCTCACCCATAGCCCACCTCAGTCAGTAGCCCATATGCTGCTTCGTCTTCTGATTGCTGAGTCTGCCCCTGCATAGGTGCAGGGGGAGCAGTCTTTGGCGGGACCCTCACGGGCTCCAACACCCAGAGGATTGAGTAGATTGGGCCTATACTCTCAGGAGTTTAGAAGGATGAGAGGTGATCTTATTGAAACATAAGATTCTGAGGGGAATTGACAGCGTAGATGCTGAGAGGTTGTTTCCCCTGGCTGAGGAGTCTAGAACTAGGGCGCATAGTCCCAGGATAAGGGGCCAGCCATTTAAAACTGAGATGAGGAATTTCTTTACTCAGAAGGTTGTGAATCTTTGGAATTCTCTACCCCAAAGGGCTGTGGATGCTGAGTGGTTGAGCATATTCAAGGCTGAGATGGATTTTTGGACTCTAGGAGAATCAAGGGATGTGGGGATTGGACGGGAAAGTGGAGTTAAGGTCGAAAATTAGCAATGATCTTATAGAATGGCGAAGCAGGCTTGAAGGGCCGCATGACCTACTCCTGCTCCTAATTCTTACGTTCTTATGTCGGCCAAGAGCATCTCAGCAATTAGAGCAGGGATCTGAGCAGCCTGCCTGTACCTCTGCTGAAGCCACACAGGTTGCACCATGTAGGAGTAGCAGAAAAAGGAAGAGTTAACCTTTGTAGATGCACATGGGTGCCTGAGAAAATGTGGGTTTGATGATATTTACATCATATAATTGTTACTCTTTTTCACCACTTTCCCATCTTGTCCATTCTTGGGTGCTGGGTGATAAGTGGCCTTCTAACTTGTTTGATGATGAATGTACATGATTGTACATGATTCCAATGGGGGATTGTTGAAGGGGTAGTTGGTTGGTTGCAGGACTGCTTTGTGTCTGTGGCATTGGTTGAGAGAGCAGGAAGAGTGGCATTTGCATTTCCTTGTACACTGGTCCAGCCTAAGTGAACCGTGCATTACTAAGAGCATGGCTGGAATTCCGAACAGCAATATGAGCAGTTGGGGTTGAATTGCCCTCATAACTGTCTTCCTTCTTCTCTTCCTCCACCCCTTCCAAATCGTCCGAGGAGCATCTGAGCTCGTTACATTGTTCCTCCTGCAGGTCCAAGCCTTGCTGTTGTACAATGTTATGCAGAGCACAGCAAACCACAACCATTCTGGAGACCCTGCTGATGCGTCCTGAAGGGCACCTCCAGATCTTCCCAGGCGCCTGAAGCGCATCTTCAGCATGCCGATGGCCTGTTCAATCACACATCTTGTGGTGATATGGCATTCATTGTAGCACTGTTGGGCTTCAGTGTTGGGGTTTCTGACTGGTGCCATGAGCCAAGTTTGCAGTGGGTATCCCTTGTTGCATAGCAGCTACCCTTAAGTCTGTTTCCAGGTCTGAAGAGATCAGGGAGCTTTGGACTGCCGCAGGACAAAATCATCATAGCAGCTGTCTGGAAATCATAAACAACTTTTTGTGATTGCACACCAGCTACACATTGATGGAGTGGAAGCTCTCGCACTTGATGAATACTCCTGGGTGATCTATGGGTGCCTTAATGGCCATGTGTGCATTTGATGACCCTGTTTTGTGGGTATTGCATCCTGCAAGCTTCATCTCTCTGCTGGTTGCCTCTCTGCTGGTCACCTCTCTGCTGAGCAGCCGGCTGCTGCGGGTGCTGTTGCAGGTCATCTTGGTCCTCATCTGAGGTCCAATCTAAGGCAGCATAAGCGGCACCCATCCTGATGTGATAGAGCAAACCTCCAAAATGCAAAAAGTAACCTCCAAAGTGTAGAAAGTAACCACCAAAGTGTAGAAAGTAACAACTGTGAACAAACCCTTTCCCACAAGCAAGTAAGAAAGCAGCTGTGGCCTGAGTATTGGCATATTTCCCTGAGATTGATTCAGCCCCTCAATTACCACTGTGTACTTGCCTTGCTTTTACTGGCGAGTTTCAGGAAACCCGGGAAACCCGTGGTCCTGACGTTAAAGTCAAAAGTGTGTGTTACTATCACTCTAATTGAGCAATTAACATGTGGCAATTGGCAACCCGCCTCTCACGAGGGGGGTTGCGCGCATGCAGCCTAATGTGATCGATTTAAATGCGGAAGTCGGTGGGCTAGGGCCGGCTTCCCGACATGCTGACATTTTTCCCGGTTTTAACCCCCTACCTGCACCCAAACCCATGTGCTCTTCCAGGTTAAAATTCAACCCTTGTTTCTCACTGCTTGTTCATCACAACATGACGGTGGTTCATGTTTTGAACAAGAACAGTGATACTGTTTTGCAGATCCTTTTTCAATCGCTTGAAAATTGGCACCCGGAAACATTAAGTACAGTTCCGAAACCCATGGCTTGGCCTATCTTCCCTCATAAATAGATTCTCAAATTAAGGTTGCCAGTAACCTGCTGTAGAAATTATGTTATGCAGATTTAGATGTGTTTTGCGACTTATGTGAACATAAATTCATCCACAACAAAAAAATATACAGTAATATGCTGGACACACTTAGCAGGTCAGGCAGCATCTGTAGAGACAAACAGAGTTGCTGATAAAAGAGGTGTGGCTGTGAACACGAGTTTCAGCAAACACTTGATCAACTACAGGAAGAGAAACAGATAGCAATGAAGGTGAACAGCATAAAAGAGGCAAACGAAAATCCCATCAGATTTACCCACTTATTCTACTTAAAGTGTCCTATTTGCTGTGATTGAGTCAAGCAGTTATATGTTTCAAAAGCAGAACAATTGACCAACTGTGATGGGAATAGAGTGGCATCATTGTTGGGTTGAAGAGGTAAGAGAAGATCTACCAGAAAGAACTTCTTTACCCCATTGCTACCATCCCATTAGCACCCTGAATTGGGGTGCTGTGAATATGAGAATCGGTCCCATTTTATTTTTTGTGGATAATACCTACCTGGGTAATTTTCCACATTGTTGGGTAAATGGCAGTGCCATAGCTGCACTGGAACAGCCTAACCAAGGAAACGGCTAGTTCTGATGCACAGATCTTCAGCACTACAGCTGAGATGTTGTCAGAGCATTTGCTCTGTCTAGAGCACTCAGCTGCTTTCTAATGCTACTCCCATCATGTCAATCACAGATAAGGCCATCTCTGATCACTTCTTTGGATCACTCTCCACCCCCATTCCCCCTCCCAACCCCACTTCTATGTCTACCCATGGAAAAAATTTACCCAAGTCACTTACAACTGCACTTTCAAATTCCCAACTGTCTAGCCTCTGACCCGCTATTCACCACAACATTTCTGCAGCTACTGATCTGCTCAATCATTCCTTCACCTCCACCTTTTATGCCCTAGTCCGCATTAAAACCATTTCTCTCACCCTGGTTGTTCCCCCAGTATGGTCCTCATCTCCGCTGCCTTAAGTCTAAGGGACGCAGACTTGAACGTTTATGGCGGAAAACTGGTTTAGCCATTCATCGCTAGATCTGGCTGGACTACATAAAGCACTGTCGGGTCCTACTCTCCTCTGCCAAAACTGCTCACTATTCCAGGATCATCCTGGAATGAAAAGATAACCCCCGGCTTCTTTTCTCCATTGGGTAGGACTGCACTTGCCTGGTTCCTTTCTTATCTATCCAGTCATAGCCAGAAAATTACCTGCAATGGTTTCTCTGCCTGCTCCCGCACCGTTATCTCTGGAGACCCCCAAGAATCTATCCTTGGCTCTCTCTTATTTCTCATCTACATGCTGCCCCTTGGCAACTTCATCTGAAAACGTCAGGTTCCACATGTATGCTGACAGCACCCAGCTCTACCTCACTGCCTCTCGACCCCTCCACTGTTACTAAATTGTCAGACTGCTTGTCTCCAGTAGTGGATGAGCAGAAATTTCCTCCAACTAAATATTGGGAAGACTGAAGCCATCGTCTTCGGTCCCCGCCACTAACTCAGTTCCCCAGACATTGACTTCATCCCTCTCCCTGGCAACTGTCTGAGGCCGAACCAGACCGTTTGCAAACGTGGTGTCGTATTTGACCCCGAGATTTGCTTCAGACCACATATCCATGCCGTCACCAAGACCGCCTACTTCCACCTCCATAACCTCGTCCAACTCCGCCCCTGCCTCAGCTCGTCTGCTGCTGAAACCCTCATCCATACCTTTGTTACCTCTAGACTTGATTATTCCAACGCTCTCCTGGCCGGCCTCCCATCTCCCACCCTCCATAAACTTGAGCTCATTCAAAACTCTGCTGCACGTACCTTAACTCGCACCAAGTCTCGTTCACTCATCACCCCTGTGCCCGCTAACCTACATTAGCTCCCGGTCAGGCAACGTCTCAGTTTAAAAATTCTCTTTGATTTCAAATCCCTTCATGGCCTTGCACCTCCCCATCTCTGTAACCTCCTTTAGCCCTGCAACCTTCCGAGAGCTTTGCGCTCCTCCAATTCTGGTCTCTTGCGCATCCCCTATTTTAATCGCTCCACCATTAGTGGCCATGCTTTTAGCTGCCCAGACCTTAAGCTCTGGAATTCCCTCCCTATACTTCTCCGCCTGTCTACCTCTCTCTCCTTTAAGATGCTCCTTAAAGCCTACCTCTTTGGCCAAGCTTTTGGTCCGCTGTCCTAATATCGCCTTACATGGCTCGGTGTCAAATTTTGTTTGATAACGCTCCCATGAAGTGTCTTGGGACTTTTTACTACGTTAAAGGCACTATATAATTGCAAGTTGTTGTTGTTGTCACGTGGAGTAAAACAAAATTGGCTGAGCACTGGTATCTGTGATGGTGGGAACCTCAGGAGGATGCCCAGTAGGATCATCCACTCTGCATTTTTGGCAAAAGAAGCTCACAAACACGTCAGTCTTGTTTCTTGCACTCATGCCAAGCTCCACCATGGTTGGATGGAGATTTTTATGGAGCCTCCTCCCCCCATTAGTTGCCTGATTGCCCACCACCATTTAATGTTGTGAGCTTTGGCATGATTTGTTGGCTGTGGGACCACTTAGCTCTGTCTTCGGCATGCTGCTTTAGATGTTTATCATGTAGATAGCCCTGTGTTGTAGCTTTACTAGTTTGCTGCCTCATTTTATGGTACTCCTGTTGCTGCTCCAAGCATGCCCTTCTACATTTCCCATTGAACCATGGTTTATCTCCTGGCTTGATGGTGAAGGAGGAGTGAGAGATGTGTTGGGCTATGTGGTAACAAATTGTAGTGGTATGTAATTCTGCTGCTGTTGATGCCCAACAGTGTCTCATGGAGGCCCAGTATTGGGCTGCTAGATCTGTCCTTAGTTTGTCCTACTTACCATGGTAGCAGTGCTACACTACTCGATGGAGGGTGTCCTCACTTGAGATGAGACCTTAAGGGGGTAGAAATTGGTTAGTGTTGTGCTCATTTCTGAGCATTAGTGGACACAAGATGTACCAATTTAGCAGTGGAATATTCGTGGGGCCGATTTTTGAGGCACCCCAGGCACCCCTGCCCCGCTCAGGATTCTTCAGCAGCCCCCATGACCACCAAGCAAAGGTAAGTTTTTGATTTTTTTTTTAAAACCCTTCCTGTGGAGCCAGGAAAAGTAGGAGTGCTCCCCAACTCCACAGGTGTCACGATCGCCCTGTAGCCCATTCTAACCCCTTCCAAGACTTAACTGAGGGCCACTGCCAGCAAGGCAAGCTGCCAAAAATTGACATCTCCCTTTGGGCGAGCTGCCAGTGGAGACGCAGCCAGCGGCAGTAGCTTGCCCCAATTATTCAGATATGGCACAAGGACCAATTTCTGTTGATCCACGGGCCCCATCGAATCTGGACCCAATATATTCTCTCCCTTTGTTTCCCTCAGTAATACCTCCAAATGATGTTCAACCTGGATGTACTGATTTTTCACTTCAGGGATGTGGTAGGTAGGATCAGCAGGAGGTTTCCTTGACCTTGTTTGTCTGGAAGCCATGGGATTTCATGGGGTCCAGAATCAATATTGAACACTCCCATCGAACTGTATACTACTGTGATCTTACTTCTGGTGGGTCTAACCTGGCAGTGAATGGGACATAGCCAGGCATAGTAATGCAAGTGGGACGATAGATATGATTTTGTGAGTACAACAATGTCATGCTGTTGCTTGACTAGTCTGTGGAACAACCTCCCAACTCAGCAGTGTCCAACTGTTAGTGAGGAGGATTTTGTAGTGTTGACTGGGCTGCGTTTGGCAGTCTTGTCCTGATACAACACCTGAGCCATTGCTGATAGGTCCATGTGACTTTTTTACTTTGTGGTGATTGTTTACAACTCAATGGCTTGCTCAGCCGCTTCAGAGGACATTAAGAGTCAACCATGTCATGTGGAGCTAGAGACAATGTAACCCAGACCACAGGGTCGTGAGCTCTATTCTCTAAAGGACATTAGTGAACCCGCATTAGTGACCCCCCTTAGTAATGCACCACCAATTTTATGCCTTCAACATTTAGATTTCCCCTTCAAGCTTTCATGTACTTGTGCTATTTTTCCTCCAAGTCAATAAATGTTGTTGGACCTACAATTTAAGTTACAAAGTCTATATAATTCCTTGTGTTCACATATCAGGTCCGTTATTGTGTTTTTAACTTTTTGGGGTCTCTCTGCTTTTTGGAAGTTGTTGGGCATATTTTCTTATTTTGCTATGTTGGCATGTATGGGTTAACATACCCTGTCAGAAAGCTGACTCTACAGTCTCTGGCATCTAATTGAAACAGCAAAGTAGGTAGACATACCATTTATGTGGGGAAGAAAATTCCATAAAATTACAACCCTTTGAAGAAATTTCTCCTCATCTCAGTCCTAAATGGCCAATCCCTTATTCTGAGACTGTGACCCCTAGTACTAGTCTCCCCAGCCAGGGGAAACATCCTCCAAGCATCTACCCTGTCAAGCCTCTGAAGAATTTTATACATTTCAATGAGATCACCTCTCATTCTTCTAAACTCTAGAGAATATAGGCCTAGTCTGCACAATCACTCCTCATAGGACAATCCCCCCATCCTAGGAATCAGTCTAGTAAACCTTTGTTGTACTCTCTCTAAGGCAAGTATATCCTTCCTTAGGTAAGGAGACCAAAACTGTACACAGGACTCCAGGTGTGGTCTCACCAAGGCCCTATACAATTGCAGTAAGACTTCTTTACTCTTATACTCCAATCCTTTTGTAATAAAGGCTAACATACCATTTGCTTTCCTAATTGCTTGCTGTACCTACATGTTAACTTTCTGTGATTCATGTACAAGAACATCCAGGTCCCTGTAAATACCAACCTTTCCCAATCTATGACCATTTAAAAAATATTCTGCTTTTCTATTTTTTTTCAGCACCTAGGAGACACAAAATGAGATGGCAGAATCTCTCAGGTTATAGAACAGCCACAAAAATGGACCCTCCATTCAAGGGCCATCAATCTCATTTGTAATGCATGGGTTATTCAAAGATAGAGTTCAGACTAGCTTTGCCCTAAAGCTAAAAGCTACCAAATTTTATTATAGCTTCCAAGATATCAGTAATCTGCTCACACATGACACCTCACTGGATTGAAGTGGTAATCATTTCACTGGTGGAAAGTAGTGAACTATAGGCTAAAAAATAACATTGGCACATTAGCAGATGAATGCTTAATGCATTTGCATTCCTGTGTCAGCTATTTCAAAGCAGGCATTAGCCCATTAATGCCTCCATTAAAATAGCGAAAGAGGAATGTTGCACAGAAGCGTTAAATGTTCATTAATATCAACAGCAATTTTTAGCTTTATTGTATTCAGCAGGAAGTTCTTATTTGTGTATAAGTGTTGACCCACCATATAATATTTCTTTTGTTATGTTTTATTCAGGACCTGTGACAGTTGGACAACTTCAACGAACATTCCGCAGGGATAGCTTGTCTCCATATTCGTTTATGTCACCTCCCCACAATCAAAGTCCTTTACATACAGTATCCATTAAAAGTGTGTCAGGTTCCAATACTGGTGGCCTAGATCGAACCCCTATTCCACCACGTACATGGCATAGTTCTATTGGACTGGAGGCTGGACAAATGGATAACACCTCTTCATCTGCATTTTCTGATAAAGCAATTCCATTTTCTGTCATACAACGATTTCCAACTGAGGTCACCTATACACTGCAACCAAATCCTAATAGTGTGCATGTCCAGCAAGGATCTCAAGAGATTGGAACTGCTGGTCAGAAATATACTAGTTACCTTACTTCTCCACCACAGTATCACCAGGCTTTCTATCCAACAGGTATAGCCTTTTAATTCCTAGATGTTATAATTCTTTTATTTTGATTTCAACTTTTAACTCTATTTTGATTTTTTAAATGCGTTCTTAGGTTCCCCAGCAACATACACCATTCTGTCAGAATATGATCAGATTACCTTTTCAAGAATTATGCCATGCAGGTCTTGACTCCATAAGGAGTTGTAGGCAAAATTTATGATTTTGATATATATATATATATATATAGATACGAGTCTTAGACAGTGTAAAATTAATCCAAGCCAATAAATCCTGAGGAAAAGATGGTATTTACCTCAGAGCACTAAGAGAAATTAGGGAGGAGATTTAAACAGCATTGACAGGCATTATGGGGAAATTACTCGGTACTTGGGAGGTACCAGGGGATGTCACATCCTCAAAGATGTTTTTTAAAAAGCAAGACAAATCAATTCCACATTATTTTTTATTCATTCACAGGATGTGGACATCGCTGGCAAGGGCAGCATTTATTGCTCATCCCTAAGAGCCACCTTCTTCAACTGCTGCAGTCTGTCATAGCAGATTGGTACAACTGAGTGGTTTGCTAGGCCATTTAAGGGCAGTTAAGAGACAGTCATATTGCTGTGGAACTGGAGTCACATATAGGCCATACTGGGAAGGACGGCAGTTTTCCTTCCCTAAAGGACATTAGCGAACCAGATGGGTTTTTACGACAATCTGGTAGTTACATGGTCACCATCACTAATACTAGCTTTTTATTCCAGATTTATTTAATTAACTGAATTTCAATTCCCCAGGTGGGATTATGAACTAATATCTCCAGATCATTAGTCTAGGCCTTTGGATGGCTAGTCCAGTAACATTCTATGCTACCATTCCCTAATGGAATCAATTATTAGAAGTAAACTTGAGGATTATGTGTGCAATAATAACCTAATAAACAGCAGTCAGTATGGCTTCAAAAGAGAGATTCTACCTGACCAGCCACCTTGACATCTTTGAGTTGTACCTAGAATTCCAAAAGCCATTTGACAAAATTTTGCATGAAATTGTATCATTCAAACTCAAAGCTGTGAAGATTCAGGGAAAATCATGGGAATGAACAAGAAATTGGCTGAAGGGTAGAAAACAGTACCTACTTGTTAGAAGAGTAATGTCAGGGTGAAGGGCGATAATAAGCAGGGTGCCTTGGGGATTGGTGTTACATAAGAAACATAAGAAGTAGGAGCAGGAGTAGGCCATACGGCCCCTCGGGCCTGCTCCGCCATTCAATAGGATCATGGCAGATCCGAACTTAGACTCAAGTCCACTTCCCTGCCCTCTCCCCGTAACCCCTTATTCCCTTATCAGCTAGGAAACTGTCTATCTCCGTTTTAAATTTATTTAATGTCGCAGCTTCCACAGCTCTCTGAGGTAGCAAATTCCATAGATTTACCACCCTCTGAGTGAAGAAGTTTCTCCTCATCTCAGTTTTGAAAGGGCAGCCCCTTCTTCTAAGATTATGCCCCCTAGTTCTAGTCTCACCCATCAGTGGAAACATCCTCACCGCATCTACCCAATCAAGCCCCCTCACAATCTTATATGTTTCGATAAGATCGCCTCTCATTCTTCTGAATTCCAATGAGTAGAGGCCCAGCCTACTCAACCTTTCCTCATAAGTCAACCCCCTCTTCTCCGGAATCAACCGAGTGAACCTTCTCTGAACTGCCTCGAGAGCAAGTATATCTTTTCTTAAATATGGAAACCAAAACTGTACGCAGTATTCCAGGTGTGGCCTCACCAGTACCCTGTATAACTGCAGCAAGACTTCCCTGCTTTTATACTCCATCCCCCTTGCAATAAAAGCTAAGATTCCATTGGCCTTCCTGATCACCTGCTGTACCTGCATACTAACCTTCTGTGTTTCATGCACCAGGACCCCCAGATCCCTTTGTACTGTAGCACTTTGCAGTTTCTCTCCATTTAGATAATAACTTGCTCTTTGATTTTTTCTGCCAAAGTGCATAACCTCACACTTTCCAACATTATATTCCATCTGCCAAATTTTTGCCCACTCACTTAGCCTGTCTATGTTCTTTTGCAGGTTTTTTATGTCCTCCTCACTCACTGCTTTCCCTTTTGTATCATCGGCAAACTTGGATACGTTGCACTCGGTCCCTTCCTCCAAATCATTAATATAGATTGTAAAGAGTTGGGGTCCCAGCACTGACCCCTGCGGAACACCACTAGTTACTGATTGCCAACCCGAGAATGAACCATTTATCCCAACTCTCTGTTTTCTGTTAGATAGCCAATCTTCCACCCATGCCAGTATATTGCCCCCAATCCCGTGATTTTTTATCTTGTGCAGTAATCTTTTGTGTGGCACCTTGTCAAATGCCTTTTGGAAGTCCAAATACACCACATCCACTGGTTCCCCTTTATCCACCCTGTTTGTTACGTCCTCAAAGAATTCGAGCAAATTTGTCAAACATGACTTCCCCTTCGTAAAACCATGCTGACTCTGTCCGATTAAATTATGCTTATCCAAATGTCCTGTTACTGCTTCCTTAATCATGGACTCCAACATTTTACCAACCACAGATGTTAGGCTAACTGGTCTATAGTTTCCAGCCTTTTGTCTGCCTCCCTTTTTAAATAAGGGTGTTACATTAGCAGTTTTCCAATCTGCTGGGACCTTTCCTGAATCCAGGGAGTTTTGGAAAATTACCACCAATGCATCCACAATCCCTACCGCTACTTCTCTCAAGACCCTAGGATGTAAGCCATCAGGTCCAGGGGATTTATCCGCCTTTAGTCCCATTATCTTACCGAGTACCACCTCCTTAGTGATTTTAATCGTGTTTAGCTCCTCCCACCCTATAGCCCCCTGTTTGTCTAGTGTTGGGATATTTTTAGTGTCCTCTACTGTAAAGACTGATACAAAATATTTGTTCAGCGTTTTTGCCATCTCCATGTTCCCCACCACTAATTTCCCGGTCTCGTCCTCTAAAAAACCAACATTCACTTTAGCCACCCTTTTTCTTTTTATATAACTGTAGAAACTCTTGCTATCTGTTTTTATATTTTTTGCTAGTTTACTTTCATAATCTATCTTCCCTTTCTTAATTAATCTTTTAGTTATTCTTTGCTGGCTTTTAAATGCTTCCCAATCTTCTATCCTCCCACTAGATTTGGCTACATTATATGCCCTTGTTTTCAGTTGGATACTATCCTTTATTACTTTACTTAGCCGCGGATGGCTGTCTTCTTTTACGCCCCTTTTTCCTCACTGGAATATATTTTTCTTGAAAGTTGTGAAATATCTCCTTCAATGTACACCACTGCTCATGTACCGTCTTACACTTTAATCTATTTTCCCAGTCCACTTTAGTCAACTCTGCTTTCATACCTTCATAGTCTCCTTTATTTAAGCTTAGTATGCTGGTTTGAAATCCAACTCTCTCATCCTCCAACTGAATTTGGAATCCAACCATGTTATGGTCACTCATTCCAAGGGGATCCTTTACTAGGACATTTTTTATTAATCCTGTCTCATTACACAGGACCAGATCTAAGATTGCCTGCCCTCTGGTTGGTTCAGTTACATACTGCTCAAGGAACCTGTCCCTAATGCACTCTATGAACTCTTCCTCAAAGCTGCCCTGCCCAATTTGATTTGTCCAGTCAATATGAAAGTTAAAATCCCCCATGATTATAGCTGTTCCCTTATTACAAGCCCCAACTATTTCCTGATTTATACTCCAACCAACAGAGTTGCAACTGTTAGGAGGCCTATAGACTACGCCCACTAGTGACTTTTTCCCCTTATTATTCCTTATCTCCACCCAAACTGTTTCACTATCCTGATCCTTTGACCCAATATCATTTCTCACTATTGCAGTGATTCCATCCTTTATTAACATAGCCACCCCACCTCCCTTTCCTTCCTGTCTGTCCTTCCTAATTGTCAAATACCCCTGGATGTTTAGTTCCCAGTCATGGTCACCTTGCAGCCATGTTTCCGTAATGGCCACCAGATCATACTCATGTGTAGTTATTTGTACCGTCAACTCATCTATTTTGTTACGAATGCTCCGTGCATTCAGATAAAGAACTTTTAAATATGTTTTGTGACAATTTATTCCTGCTTTTACCCCTTTTACTACTCTACCTTTATCTTTATACATTCTGTCCCTTCCTGACACGCTCTGGTTTTTAATTTCCCCACTGCTACCTTGCTCTATTGCCTTCTCCGCTGACATTTTTATTTTTCGCTCTCTTGAAACCTCCCCCCCACTAATTAGTTTAAAGCCCTCTCTACAGCCCTAGTTATTTGATTCGCCAGGATTCTAGTCCCAGCACTGGCCAAGTGAAGTCCGTCCCAACGGAACAGCTCTCTCCCGTCCCAGTACTGATGCCAGTGTCCCAAGAAGCAAAACCCATTTCTCCCACACCAGTCTTTGAGCCACGCATTTAATTCTCTGATTTTATTTACCCTAGCCAAATTTGCTCGTGGCTCAGGTAGTAATCCAGAGATTATTACCCTTGTGGTTCTGCTTTTTAATTTGGCCCCTAGCTGCTCATACTCCCTCAGCAGAACCTCTTTCCTTGTCCTATCTATGTCATTGGTACCAACATGGACCACGACAACTGGATCCTCCCCCTCCCACTCCAAGTTTCTCTCCAGCCCAGAGGAGATGTCCTTAACCCTGGCACCGGGCAGGCAACACAGCCTTCGGGACTCTCGCTCTCGGCTGCAAAGAACCCTATCCCCCTAATGATACTATCCCCTACCACTACAACATTTCTTTTTACTCCCCCCACTTGAATGGCCCCTTGTTCCACGGTGCTGTGGCCAGGTTGTTCATCCTCCCTGCAGTCCCTGTTCCTGTCCTCACAGGGAGTAAGAGCCTCAAACCTGTTGGACAAGAGCAAGGGCAGCGGCTCCTCCAACACTACCTCCTGGATCCCCGTACCTGCCTCACTCATAGTCACACCCTCCTGTCCCTGACCACGGAATACATCTGAATGAGTTAATCTAATTGGTGTGACTACTTCCTGGAACACAGAGTCCAGGTAACTCCCCCTCCCTGACGTGTCGCAGTGTTTGAAGCTCGGACTCCAGCTCATCAACATGGAGCCGGAGTTCCTCGAGCAGCCAACACTTACTGCAAATGTGGTTACCACGAACATCAATGGTGTCCACCAGCTCCCACATATTGCAGCAGTAACACATCACCTGCTCTGCCATTTTATGTAATTAATTAAATTTATTATTATTTTTAAATACCCTCTGCCCCGATTCTAGATGATGAATATCACACCTCTACTTAATTGCACTTACCAAATTATAAAGGTTTAAAAGGGAAGGAAAAGTACTCACCAACCAGCCAATCACCTACCAGCTTGGCTGTGACGTCACGTTTGAATTCTGACCTCCCTTTGGAGTGTTGCCTGTGGAGCCTGTTTAGGCTGCCTCGCCTCGCTGCTCTGACTCGACACCCGCTGTTGCTTCCAGCTGTCTCGACTGGGCCTCGCCTCGCTGCTCTGCCTCCGCGGTGTCTGCTAATCCTGAGGCTGGCAGGAAAAACAAGACAAAAAGAAAACAAAAACAGCACCTCACACCCCACTTACCCTAACTCTCTCACTTACCCAAACTCTCAAAAGGCACTCTGTGCTGCTAGCACTCCGTCTTAATTAAATTAAATAAAGTTTAGTCTTTAAAATTATGTTATATGTTAACTTAAAAGTTAGCACACAGGCACTATCTTAAAACTTAGTCCACAGTCACTACCAATCACTTACCTGCCTTACCTGTAACGTTACACTGCTGTTTTCTCTTGATGATGCAGGTCTGTTGCTGCTTTTATCTCCGGTCTCGGGCCTCGGTCTGCTCCCCGCTCTCGGGCCTCGGTCTGCTCCCTGCTCTCGGGCCTCGGTCTGCTCCCCGCTCTCGGGCCTTGGTCTGCTCCCCGCTCTTGGGCCTCGGTCTGCTCCCTGCTCACAGGCCTCGGTCTGCTCCCCGCTCTCGGGCCTCGGTCTGCTCCCCACTCTCGGGCCTCAGTCTGCTCCCCGCTCTCGGGCCTCGGTCTGCTCCCTGCTCTCGGGCCTCGGTCTGCTCCCTGCTGTCGGGCCTCGGTCTGCTCCCCGCTCTCGGGCCTCGGTCTGCTCCCCGCTCTCGGGCCTCGGTCTGCTCCCCGCTCACGGGCCTCGGTCTGCTCCCCGCTCTCGGGCCTCGGTCTGCTCCCCGCTCACGGGCCTCGGTCTGCTCCCCGCTCTCGGGCCTCGGTCTGCTCCCCGCTCTCGGGCCTCGGTCTGCTCCCTGCTCTCGGGCCTCGGTCTGCACCCCGTTCTCGGGCCTCCGTCTGCACCCCGCTCTCGGGCCTCAGTCTGCACCCCGCTCTCAGGCCTCAGTCTGCACCCCGCTCTCGGGCCTCAGTCTGCACCCCGCTCTCGGGCCTCAGTCTGCACCCCGCGCTCGGGCCTCAGTCTGCACCCCGCTCTCGGGCCTCGGTCTGCACCCCGCTCTCGGGCCTCGGTCTGCTCCCCGCTCTCTGACCTCGGTCTGCTCCCCGCTCTCGGGACTCGGTCTGCTCCCCGCTCTCGGGCCTCGGTCTGCTCCCTGCTCTCGGGCCTCAGTCTGCACCCCGCTCTCGGGCCTCAGTCTGCACCCCGCCCTCCGGCCTCGGTCTGCACCCCGCTCTCGGGCCTCGGTCTGCTCCCCGCTCTCGGACCTCGGTCTGCTCGCCGCTCTCGGACCTCGGTCTGCTCCCCGCTCTCGGGCCTCGGTCTGCTCCCCGCTCTCGGGCCTCGGTCTGCTCCCTCCTCTTGGGCCTCGGTCTGCTCCCCGCTCTCGGGCCTCGGTCTGCTCCCCGCGCTCGGGCCTCGGTCTGCACCCCGCTCTCAGACCTCGGTCTGCACCCCGCTCTCGGGCCTCGGTCTGCACCCCGCTCTCGGGCCTCGGTCTGCTCCCCGCTCTCGGGCCTCGGTCTGCTCCCCGCTCTCGGGCCTCGGTCTGCTCCCCGCTCTCGGGCCTCGGTCTGCACCCCGCTCTCGGGCCTCGGTCTGCTCCCCGCTCTCGGGCCTCGGTCTGCTCCCCGCTCTCGGGCCTCGGTCTGCTCCCCGCTCTCGGGCCTCGGTCTGCTCCCCGCTCTCGGGCCTCGGTCTGCTCCCCGCTCTCGGGCCTCGGTCTGCTCCCTCCTCTCGGGCCTCTGTCTGCTCCCCGCTCTCGGGCCTCTGTCTGCTCCCCGCTCTCGGGCCTCGGTCTGCTCCCCGCTCTCGGGCCTCTGTCTGCTCCCCGCTCTCGGGCCTCGGTCTGCTCCCCGCTCTCGGGCCTCGGTCTGCTCCCCGCTCTCGGGCCTCGGTCTGCTCCCCGCTCTCGGGCCTCGGTCTGCTCCCCGCTCTCGGGCCTCGGTCTGCTCCCCGCTCACGGGCCTCGGTCTGCTCCCCGCTCACGGGCCTCGGACTGCTCCCCGCTCACGGGCCTCGGACTGCTCCCCGCTCTCGGGCCTCGGTCTGATCCCTGCTATCGGGCCTCGGTCTGCTCCCCGCTCTCGGGCCTCGATCTGCTCCCTGCTCTCGGGCCTGTCTGCACCCCGCTCTCAGGCCTCAGTCTGCACCCCGCTCTCCGGCCTCGGTCTGCACCCCGCTCTCGGGCCTCGGTCTGCTCCCCGCTCTCGGGCCTCGGTCTGCTCCCCGCTCTCGGGCCTCGGTCTGCACCCCGCCCTCGGGCCTCGGTCTGCACCCCGCTCTCGGGCCTCGGTCTGCTCCCCGCTCTCCGGCCTCGGTCTGCTCACCGCACTCGGGCCTCGGTCTGCACCCCGCACTCGGGCCTCGGTCTGCACCCCGCACTCGGGTCTCGGTCTGCACCCCGCTCTCGGGCCTCGGTCTGCTCCCCGCTCTCGGGCCTCGGTCTGCTCCCCGCTCTCGGGCCTCGGTCTGCTCCCCGCTCTCGGGCCTCGGTCTGCTCCCCGCCCTCGGGCCTCGGTCTGCTCCCCGCTCAGGTCCGCCACCACACTCAGACGCTGGGATCACTATTGTTTCTAATTCACATTAGTGACTTGGATTTAGAAACTCAATGCAGATTGGTATAATTTACAGAGGATACCAAACTAGGAGGGGCAGTGGAACATAAGAACAAGAATAGATCATTCAGATCCTCAAGCCTATTCCACCATTCAGTTAGATCATTGCTGATCTGTACCTCAACTCCATTTACCAACCTTTGATCCACATCCCTTGATTCCCTTATCCAACAAAAATCTATAGATTTCAGTATTGAAAATGTCATTTAATCCAGCATCCACAGCCTTTTGGGGGAGCGAGTTCCAGATTTCCACTACCTTTTGAGTGAAAAAATGCTTCCTGATTTCACTCCTAAATGGCCTACCTCCAGTGGAAATGGAGGCTGCCACTCAGAAATTACAAAATGAATTAAACAAAATATATCAATGGGCAAAACAATGGTAGATGAAATTTAATGTAGACAGGTGTAAAGTACATAGGAAGGAAAAATAGGCAACACATGGATTCCATGAATGGTGTTGAAATAGCCAAGGATCAAATTCAAAGAGACCTCGTGGTTTTAGTAAGCTCAACATTCAACATGTTCAACCAATTCAGAGCAGCAATCAACAAAGCCAATAGAATGTTCAACAATATAGCCAAAACAGTAGAGTAAAAAGGGATAGCGACCCATTCTATTAGGTATCTGCCCCCACTGTGCTGCCCCAGGATTTCCTGGGGCTTCCCAAATTTGGCCTGAGCCTGGAACACCTTGGGACATTTTTTCTATGATAAATGAAAGTTGTTGCTCTGCTATTGCACCCCTACTTGTTACTCCTATTTTCCATGTCATACACCCTGCTCCCCATCAGCCATTGACGGCACTGCCCAGGCTGCCTCTTGTTTTGACTTCAACCCCTTACTGTCACCACGTCCCATCAGTTACATAATCTCCTGTACATCTTCCTGTTTGCCCAATGCCTTTGGATTTCAGGTTATTGATGGAGGTAGGAATTCCCCAGGGCTTGAGGTTTTGGAGGGAGGGGGAGGAGGGAGATCCAACTGGCATGCATGGTATCTCCACCATTATTGTTTCCCACCATACTCTCACTAACATTGCCTTACACACCTTCCAACTATCCCTTCATCTGCTGTATCCTACTGTGCCCTTTGCTTCCCTGCTGTGCCTTTATTTGCTACCCTCCATCCTTTTCCTGCTGCTTCCTGTGTTATACCCCTTTCCCCACACTGGCCATCTCTTCCCTCCCCCTTGTTTCCCATTCACCTCCTCACTCCCATTGCCTCCCTGCCCCCTTCCATTCCTACCACCTCCTCACCATCCCACTAAAACCTCCGTGCCATTGCCTTCCCTTTTGCACTAATGGCTCACCTATATTGTCCTCTCCACATCCGTTTTTTTCTGCAACACCTATCCCTCCAACTCCCCAATGTCACTACCTACCCTCCCACGCATCATCTCCATCCCACATTCCCCCTCTCCCTAACCTCATCTCCCTCTCAGACACACTCTCATCCCACCTGTCTATCTGGCCTTCCAAATCCAAGCAAGTTGACCCTAAAGGCTTTAAAGAACAAATCTGCCATTATCTCCTCCACTATGCTCCTTTTTTGCTGCCAATCCCTTGTTATCATCCCAACCGCTCACTCACATTATCTTCTGCACACCTTCCCATTTGCACAGCAGCTTTGGATTTCATATCATGGATGGGAGGAGGGATCTCACTAGGGCTTGAGTTAGGTTTTACAAGGAGGAGGAGAGAGTTCCAACCAGGACACATGGGTGATTTTGCCAATGGGGGCACGTTGGAGGTGGGACTGCTGCTTGCCGGGTCGATGTCCCACCTCCATCGATTTGTGGCAAACCCACACTATTTTCCCTTGATTGACCTTGTTAAGCCCGCCCAGCGGGTTTAGCAGGCCAATTAAGGGAAAGCTGGTTACAGATAACATCAGCGTATAACGTTTCATTTGTCAAAAATTTTTGACAAATGAATTGTTATCGTTTGACACCTCTGTGAAGCTGTCAAACAGTGACATTCTCTGTAGTTTGATGAGTCCTTGAATTCAAGACCTCATCAAACCTCTTTCTTTTGCAGAAATTAGATGGTTGTTGCATTGGAAAATGCAACGGCCATCTGTCATCTCTGCCGCGGAGGTGCGAGACTCTTCGCATACCCAACGATTGAAGCCTGCAGGAAGAAACAAAGGTAAGTACACTTTTTCTAACACTTTCCACTTACCTCAGATACTCACCTCTCCACGCTTGCACCCACCACTTACCTCCACAGCACACTTTTGGACCCCCGCAGACCCACTACTCGCCTCGGTGACCCTGGCGGGGTTCGGAGCCTTCGGGAAGCCTGCACTTTTGAGTAAAATGTGGATAATCCTCTTATCTGCCTGTTAACTACCTGTTAACGGGCAGATAAGTGGCACTAATCCCCTTCCCGCCTCCAAGGAGACGGGACCCGGTGCAGGACAGCTACCCGCCTCCTGGCAAAGTGGCACGGAGGCAGGTTAGGGGTGGGTTGGGCACCCGCCCCCAACTTCTGCCATTTTCCTGGCAGTCCCGCTTCCATACCCACTTCCCCAGGTCTGGCAAGATCGCACCCATTGCTTCCCCATTCCTACTCCTTCCCACCACATGCCACTAATATTACTTTTCACCCCTGTATCTTACCATGCCCCTTGCTTCCCGGTTGTGGCCCCTCTATCCCTACGTTGCTGCTTCCCATGTCATACCTTTCCCTCGCATCTACCTTCCCATCTTTGTTTCCCAGTCACCCTCACTCCCATTGCCTTTTTTGCTTCTACTCATTCCTACCACCACCTCTCCATCCCACCAGCATCTCAATGCCTTTGTCTTCTCTTTCCACGGCTGGCTCACTGCATATTATACCCCATCCACCTAATCCAATTCCCCATGAATAGCAATCCTCACTACCTTAAATGTATTACTTAAAGCACTTATAGCTAAACACAGAAGGCCTGAAGAATGTTTTATATTCCTTTAAAGTGTACATAGCCCAAGTAGATGAAGATGGGGTTGCCAACCTTCCCAGATTGCCTGGGAGTCTCCTGGAATGGACAATATATCTCCCGGGTGCTCCTGCTGTTAGCCTGGGAGAAAAGTACTCCTAAGTTCCGGTTCACACCTGCACACCTATGAAGACATGAACTTGAGCCATGTGTAAAATCTATTGAATGTTCATGTGACTGCACTTTCAAAAGGTAAAGTGCAGCAAGTCCTCTAACTTGATTTGGACTTAGTATTCTAAGCTCAATGTGGTTAATGCATTTTAATTCATATGTTATGTCTTATTCTCCTTCTGAAATCCCACCCATTTTAAAATCCAGTTTGCCTTATACATGGAGGTAAACTATAGCTTTTTTTGTATTGACCTTTGATCACTGACTCATGCAGTCCTGGTCTCCTGCAGATGATGGTCAAATGAAGAGTAAAACCAGCAGATTTGTTTAGGCAGGTGGCCAGGGAGACCCATTTTTTCCCTTGATCTTAGATCTTGTCACTGGCCTAATTGTGGCCAGTAAAAGCACTGCACCAATGGCAGCACGATCTTCATGGATTTGAAACACATCTCCCATCTCCCACCCCTGCAAATGCATTTAAAGCACATTAGCACATGCCTGCCTGTCTCATGATGATGCCATGAAGTAGTGGCCTAACACCATGACACAATTATACTGTGTCTGGGCAGTGGCCAATTTGGCAGGACCAACCTGTGCATTTGCATTCCTCAGAACAAAATTTGCGACCAGTCTCCCTGTGACTTGCAGTGTAAATTTGAGAGCATTTATCAAACCATTAATAAATACAATAAAATTTGCAGACTGCAGCGAATGTCATGTGACCAAATGTCAAGCGACCGACCCTCCAGGAGTAGGTCCAACTAGAGCTGGCAACCCTAGATTAATACTACAGCAAATGGGACAGGGACAGTGTCTGAGAGCCTGCAGAAAAGTAGGCTAGAGCAATTTCCAGTAAACAACCTACACTTCAATCATTTTCCCCTATGTTTTCTTACTTAGATAAGTCACAGCAAGATGCTGCAGAGGAAGTGCTCTTCCAGCTCTGCCCTGTCAACTCCCTCATCACCCATACTGTCATTCACTTTTCTCTCTCACTCAGTCCAGCCCAGAGAAATCCATCCGGAGGGGTGGTGGGAGGAGGGCCTCTAGATCGTTTTTGATGAGGTTTTGTCACTGATTGAATTACAGAACACAAGAGTGCCAGGGAGTCACGGGTGCCAGTGGAGTCTGCCACTGGCAATGGGGGTACTGCTGAAGTTAGCCACTGGCTCCAAACCTTCAGTACTCAGATCTCAGGGGACCTCTACAAATGGTGCTGGATGACCAGTGCACTTACATTGAGCCTCAGAGGATCGTCTTGGAGGACCTGAGACAGGTGTCAGGGATCGTGATGGTGTCCAATGCCATCTTCTCTGTCAACATCCAAGGTGGTTTTGAAATGATGCAGCACTATCTAGAGCGAGTTGCAGTTCTACAAACATCTAGTGGGTAGGCAGACCTGGGACCCAGTACAAATGTGGCAAGAGTTCGATCTCATGATGCTGTCCTCACTACTAATGACAGACCATGTGAACTTTTCATTCACTCCGTCAGATGCCTGCTCATATAAGTGGCACAATACATGCACCTGCAATGGAAGTGCAGTGCACACAAGAGTCCTTCTGGGACTCCAAACCCCTGAAATAAGGGCCATCTTGGTTCCAAGAGGCTTATGCTACTGCAATGCAGTCAAACACCTCTGATGTTCCTGGTCTTCACGTTGCCTATAGTTGGCGCATCAGGATTGGTTTAAGAACTGAAATAAGATACAACTATCCTGGCTGATCCCTCACCCAAGATGAAAGTTAGACTTAATCGATACTTTCTTATCAAAATGTTGCCGCTTAAAACATTTCTTCAGTTTGTTGATCCCAAGACAGAAATACTATGATTGTATAGTGTCTATGTTGCTGAGTAATATACATGTTATAACTTGTTTGTGGCCTCTCCCATCAGAATGCCAATTTTTAATTCTGCAAATTTAGCCTTTGTGGTCATGGACAAATTCCTCAGATATTTTCTTGGTGTTCTGTTTCAGTTTACTGATGTTCCAATTATATTCAATTTGAGAAATTCCCTATATTTACATGCAAATATTATTGTGTTAATGCTATGTTTTTCTAAGTTTCTTACAAATTGTTTGACAATTGCCTTGCAAACTCACATTTTTTTTGCTGAAAGCTGTAAAAAAAAATCTGAACTTTTAAAATTTCCCCTGTTAATAATATGCCCTTATGAAAGCTGTCACATGTCATTTTTACAGCATTTTACTGACCAGGGTTTTCTTTTTCTAGCTGTCTTGCAGTGCTGTCCTCCGAACTCCCACCTGGATCCACTGACAGGCTGTCCTAACACAAACACTTCTTCTTATCCTAACTACAACTATTATCAGGTGCATTTCCTGAGTGAAAATTCTGTAGTTTAAAAAAGCTTAGAAATGGCTGTAAGTGATATAATATAAATTATTAATATATTTGTCTCAAATTCCTCTTACTGCTATTTTAATAGAGATTAACCCATTTACATTAAATTGATTAATGCTTATATTCAAGTGGCAGAGAGAGGAATTTGTTAAAAACGTGTTGGAGTTATGGATCTACTGATTTATGGAGTTCTGGCACAGTTTCACAATAAAACTCTCAATGTCATAATTTTCAGTAGGGTATAAAATGGAAGTAGACAGTTAATTTGAACAGTGCAATATTATAGATCATTGCTATGCATACAGAACCTGTTGCAGTATAATTCTCTTGTTTCCATTTGCTTCATTTTAAATGGTGGACAGTAGCTATGCTTTATTTGTTTAGCTGTCTAGTCGCACTGTTTTGTGCCAATAGGAATAAAATCATTAATTAGTCATGGCAAATTATCACTGCTTCAGTTTTGTAAGATACGCTTACTTACTTACTTACAGTTGAATGTTAAATAGAATCTAGCCCTGGGTTTTCAGATCTTATTTCCTGTCACTGGTGTGCTTTGCTGGCACGTGATACCTCCATCCGATACTAGTGACGATATGAAGATTCCATAACTCACCTCCACTACATCAATATATTTTACAATACAACACATACCACAGAGAGTACTGTTAGGTTAAATAAAATGAAAGACTACTTCAGACTTTATCCAGATTATTGAAGATGAAAATGATCGTCACTGAAGCACTCACTGACCCTTTAATACATCTAAAGGAAATGAAAGGACTTACATTTATATAGCGCCTTTCATGACCTCAGGACGTCCCAAAGTGCTTTACAGCCAATTAAGTACTTTTGAAGTGTAGTCTCTTGTAATGTAGTAAACGTGGCAACCAATTTGGGCACGGCAAGGTCCCACAAACAGCAATGTGATAATGACCAGATAATCTGTTTTTAGTGTTGGTTGAGGGACAAATATTGACCAGGACACCGGGAGAACTCCCCTGTTCTTCTTCGATTAGTGTCTTGGGATCTTTTACATCCACCTAAGAGGGCAGGTGGGGCCTCGGTTTGACATCTCATCCGAAATGTCATGGTTAGTCCACCAGAAGTGCAATAACTGACATATGTTGTCCCCTGCTACAGCAGAGATGTCTCCTGTTAGCACACGTTGGAAATCACTGATACATTTTTCTGAAGTGAATGGGTTGATTTACCCTAGCTAATGAACATATTATGCCATTTAGTGATAGATATAGTTTCTGAACCCAGCTGCACAGCCTAGAGGACATCAAACAGAGATGAGGCGCTTCTGTAGAACAAGGAAGGGGAAATAGTTGAATATGTCCAGCTGTATCAGGGGAGGAGACAGAAGGGAAGGGAGAGGAGTTATGGGAGAAGAGGGAGGCGGTAGAGGAGAGGGAGGAGGGGAGACGAGGACAGGAGGGAAGAAGAAAAGCAGTTAAGGGGAAGAGGTGGAGAGTGGAGAACGTGGGAAGAAGAACGGCAAAGGGAAAAGGGGTAAGATGATAGATACGGGACGAGGTGGTGTTGAGGAACAGAAGAGGAGGATAGGGATAGAAGGAGTCAGGCAGTGGATGTTTTGCTACAGTGGGGGTTGGGGAGTAGGATCTTTTTGGTAGTCAGTGGGGGGCAGAAGGTACCAAAGGCTCCTTTTAATGCATGGTGGGGTGAGGGGCGAGATGAAGAAGAACCATTTACTAGTCAGTGAGCAGGGGCAAGGACTGCTTTGGTGCTATGTATGGCAGGTTCTGCGATTAAGTGAAGCTGTCCAAGCCTTTTTTGCTGCTCAAAGGGGGAAGATGTGGAGGCAGTGGCTTTGTTGTACTGTGGGGAACAGAGAAAGCAAGGTTTTATAGACAGGAAGTGCTGTAGACATAAGATTATTAATATACTATTCTTTGGTCTGAAGCATTGCAAACAAAGAGTCAGGACCAAGTGCAATCTAAGGAGAAAGCATGGTTAAAGGTGAGAGATCATTGGACCATGGCACACAGACATAATATAGGCACCATTTTAAAATTATTCATTCTGTCAATATTATTCAGTATTTGATTTGATATTATTATCTATTTATCTATACCTACATCTTATTAAAATTCTTACATCGGCACTTGCTTCCCTTCTGCACAACATAACTTCCTGTTGTCACATTTTTGTCACAACTTTTGTGTTAACGTTTTCCCATTATAAATTCCTGTGTCCACATTTATGATGGATTTTACCTAGGAAAATTTGTCTAACCACCTTGTTTTCTATTCAGGTAGGTTTTCCTTTTAAATTTTATCTTTTATAACATATACATTTTAAATTTAATTTCCCCCCTTTTTAGGATGTTGCTACCTTTCTGCCTCCTCTCTCCCCTTTAAAATTGATCTTCTTCTTGTTAGACAGTCCCTCGGAACCGAGGACGACTTGCTTCCACACTAAAAATGAGTTCTCAGGTGACTGATGAGTCCAATGCGAGACCTACAATCTCTGTCGCAGGTGGGGCAGACGGTGGTTGAAGGGGCGGGTGGGTGGGGTGCTTGGGTTGACGTGTGCTCCTTCCGCTGTTTGCGCTTGACTTCTGCTTGCCCCCGGCAAAGAGACTCGAGGTGTTCGGCACCTTCCCGGATGCTTCTCCTCCACTTTGCACGGTCTTGCCAGGGATTCCCAGGTGTCGGTGGGGATGTTGCACTTTTTCAAGGATGCTTTGAGGGTGTCCTTGAAGTGTTTCCTCTGCCCACCTGGGGCTCTCTTGCCGTGTCAGAGCTCCGAGTAGAGCGCTTGGTTTGGGAGTCTCGTATTGGGCACGCAGACGATATGGCCCGTCCATCGGAGCTGATCGAGCGTGGTCAAAGCTTCGATGCTGGGGATGTTGGCCTGAGTGAGAACACTAATGTTGGTGCGCCTATCCTGCCGATGGATTTGCAGGATCTTGCGAAGGCACCATTGGTGGTACCTCTCCAGTGCTTTGAGGAGCCTGCTGTACATGGTCCATGTCTCTGAGGCATACAGCAGGGCAGGTATCACTGCTGCTCTGTAGACCATGAGCTTAGTGCCGGGTTTGATGTCCTGGTCTTCAAACACTCTCTTCCTCAGGCGACCGAAGGCTACACTGGCACACTGAAGGCGGTGTTGGACTTCGTCATTGACGTCTGCCCTTGTTGACAGTAAGTTCCCGAGGTATGGAAAGTGGTCCATGTTGTCCAAGGCCTCGTCATGGATTTTGATAAGCGGGGATCAGTACTGTGTAGCGGCTGCAGGTTGGTTGAGGACCTTTGTCTTACGGATGTTTAGTGTAAGGCCCATGTGATGCACTATCAATTACTCATAAAAGACTGAGAGTTAAGAGAGTAACTAAAGGCTTTTATTAACAAAAGAATGAAGGTCTGCCTCGAGTGGTCGACCGGTCCAGAAATACAAAGGGCTGGGGAGCAGTCACCTTTATACTAGGACTTGTGGGAGGAGTCAGCCGAGGCATGTCCAGGCATGTACACAGTGGAATACAAACAGTGGTTTACCACACCATGCTGTCGTATGCTTCGGGGAAGTTGTTGATGATGGTTTGGAGTTCGACCTCAGAATGTGCGCAGACGCAAGCGTCGTCTGCATACAGTAATTCGATGACAGAGGATGGGACGACCTTGGATTTGGACTGGAGGCAACGGAGGTTGAACAATTTCTCGTTTGTTCTGTAGATTAGCTCCACTCCAGCGGGGAGCTTACTGAGGGTGAGATGGAGCATTGCAGCCAGGAAGATCGAGAAGAGCATTGGTGCGATGACACAGCCTTGCTTGACCCTGATCCGTACGTGAATTGGGTTTGTGGTGGATCCGTTGGCCAGGATCACGGCTTGCATGTCGTCGTGAAACAGGCGGAGGACGGTGACAAACTTGAGGGCAGCCGAATTTGAGGATACTCCATAATCCCTCACGGTTGACAGTATCGAAAGCCTTTGTGAGGTCAAAGAAGGCCATGTACAGCAGTTGGTGCTGTTCACTGCATTTCTCTTGTAGTTGACGTGTGGTGAAGATCATGCCCATTGTGCCCCTTAGTGGGTGGAATCCGCATTGCAACTCTGGGAGGAGCTCTTCAGCCACTGGGAGAAGGCAATTGAGGAGGATTCTTGCAATGACTTTCCCTGTGGCAGACAGCAGGGAGACTCCTCTGTAATTACCGCAATCAATGGGAGATCAACTAGTAATAATATAAAATCAAAGTTTCTATGGTACATATTAAAAGATGCAAAATTCCTGTTCAAAATGCAATGAAAACCCTCAGACTTAAATGGAAACCCCATTTAAAAATGTCAAATCCATCTGCAGTACCTGTTATGCCTGTAAGTGGCACAGTGATTAGCATTCACAGTGTTCAGTGCCTGTTACAATAATGTTAGGTGCAAAGCCAATCATTGATACTGTTTTTTGGTCGTGAGAGTTAGAATGTAGTTCCAGGACAAAGGCATTGGGTGGCAGCACAGGAATGTCTTAGGCTTTAACCAAGGAACTCAAAATGAGAGCAAAAATGTTTTCTTTAACTCTACCAATTTTGTTGCAAAAATAGATTGTTCAAAACTTTTATAATAAAATTAGTACTCGCTTTTCCTTTAAAATGAAATCAAAAGCAGCTGTCCCGCAAACCAGCATGGCAAAATTTCCACCCACATATACAGAATGGCTCAAGCCACTGTAATACCAAGCTCAGCAGTAATTCTTCCAACAGGTTCCACTCCATCCATGTCACCCAAGTTTCTGTGGTGTTCCCCCATCCTCCAGCATCTGAAATTCTCTCTCACCTCCCCATCCTCCTCTCCCCCCCACCCCAGATCTGACAGATTGAAGGCCATAAAATGAAATCACGACCAGAGTGACTGAATGAGGTGAGAAAGGTGAAGGACAAATATCCTGCTAATCTCTGTGCTGTTCTGAAGATCTTGCTGGAGCAATCTTCTGCTCAAGGTAATGCAGTTGATGGAATTTTCTCGACCCTGACCCCACATTGAACAGCAAACCACCCTGTACAGAGGAAAAATCAAGCCAGGAGAAATAAGAAAGAAAAACATGGTTCTGCTGGAGCAAATCTGAACTCCCACACACTAATAGGCCACCCACCCATTTTCTCCCTCTCGCCCCATCCTCCTGTCCCATTCCCCATCTCTTCCACCCTCTCCACTATGCCTCCTCCTCTTCCCATAGGTCTGGACAGCAAGGGATCCAGTAGAGAGAGAAAAAGTCAGAGGGACAAATACACAAAGAAAAATCAGAGATAGACAAACCACAGCCCCAAGAAAGACTGAGGAATTTACAAAGAGCGCACCACACTATCGCCAACCCTCTCAGATCCCATACAGTGATAACGAAAACCTGGTAATTAGCTCGAGCTAGAGCTGCCACTCCATTAAGACTATGGATATGGATTACGAAAACAGAAGAAATGGAAACACAGTTAACTATATTTGCATAAGCCCGATCATAGATTAGTCAAAATTGATTAATTTTGTAAAGTATTATGCTCCTCGTTACACTAGCAGGTTGGCTGTCAGCGTTTACTCATCCTTCTTCTTCCCTCTTCAGGATGTGCTTGTTTTCATCTGTAGTTTTCTTCAATTTGTATCTGTTCTGTTCCATCTGTCTGGTTTTGTGATTTCACAAGTCCAGCCTCTTCTATAAAGCAGAAGAACTTTTATACCTTTAAAAGTTCTGCTTAATCAGCTGTCTGCACCATCTTGTGAAGGGTATGTCACCACCAGGTCTACTCTTCTAATTACATCTTATGACTTTTTTGTTGATTTAAAAGCTTTTACTGAAACAAGTTGCTTCCAGACATGAATACAAAATGAAAATACTGCAGATGCTGGAAATCTGAAATAAAAACAGAAAATGCTGGAGATACTCAGCAGGTCAGGCAGCATCTGTGAAGAGAGAAACAGAGTTAACGTTTCAGGTCGATAACCTTTCATCAGAACTGGAAAAAAGCAGGAAATGGAACAGATTTTTAAGCAAGTGTAAGAGGCTGGGAAAGGGGGGAGGGGGTGAAAGAACAAAAGGGAAGGTCTGTGATAGGATAGAAGGCGGAAGAGGTTAAGAGACATTAAGAGATATTCAAGGCAAAAGGAGATGGTAATAGGACAGGTTAAGAAACAAAGGATGGCTCTAGATGAAGTGTAACTTGCACTGGCAGAATGAAAGGTTCGTGAATCTTTGGACTTCTCTACCCCAGAGAGCTGTAGAGGCTGAGTCAGTGAATATATTCAAGGCGGAGATAGACAGATATTTGAGCTGCAGGGGAGTCAAGGATTATGGGGAACAGGCAGGAAAGTGGAGTTGAGGCCAAGATCAGATCAGCAATGATCTTATTGAATGGACTACACGTGTCTGGACACTCACTCCTCTCTCTCGCTCTCTCTCCCTCTTGTAGCTTTTAAACACTCTGGATTACTTTGTCCGTGACTATAACAAACCACTCCAGGTACAGGTATATTGTGTATAAGTAAAACAGGTTTATTAAGTACTTTACATCCAGTACAAAGAAGTAATACTTAACAAGATGATAGTCGCAGTCTGTTCCTCGAAACCCCGGCATTCCTTCCGGGTGATTGTGGCGCGGTCTCTTTATCTCTTGCTGTGTTCTGTTGACTGAAGCTTCTCGTCCTCTGGTTTCACGCTGCTTTCGGTGTTTAATATCTGTATTTTTATACCCTTTTCTCCCTTTTGCCTACGTGGCAGTTAGTAACCATCTGGTATCTATTGTAAACCCCCTCAACAGTCATCTTGTGACCTTGTTAATCATCCTCCCAGTCCTCTTTTCTTGCATACCCATCAACGATCGGAACACACACTTGAAGAACTGCAATTGCGATCGGCTCTGAGGTTGTAAGACTCGTAAACAAGTCTGTCTGGATTCCTGGGGCCATTGTGTATTGGGCCCCTTCCCCACTCCAGCTCTCTGCACAGCATTTCAATGCAACTGTGTGTGAGCTCGGAGATCCGTGCGCGCACCTTAGAGGGAACAGTGCCCAGGTCCCTCTGAATACCAACATTTCCCAATCTCTCACCATTTAAAAAATATTCTGATTTTCTATGTTTCCTACCAAAGTGGATAACTTTATAATTCTCCACATTATATTCCATCTGCCATGTTCTTGCCTTGCCTACTCACTTAACCTGTCTATATCCCTTTGCAGCCTCTTCGCATCCTCCTCACAATTTATTTTCCCCACTAGCTTTGTATTATCATTTTATGATCACTGCACCCCAGACCACTCCTTTACTACAAGGTTATTAATTAACCCTGTCTCATTGCACAATACTAGATCTAAAATAGCCTGTTCCCTACTTGGTTCCTTGACATACTGATCTAGAAAATTATCTTGAATGCATTTCATGAACTCGTCCTCTGTACTATTACTGCAAATTTGGTTTTCTCAGTACATATGAAAGTCCTTTGTTCCTCAACCTGTCCTATTACCACCTCCTCTCGCCTTGAATATCTCTTAATGTCTCTTAATCTCTCCTGCTTTCTATCCTATCACTGACCTTCCCTTTTGTTCTTTCATCCCCTCCAACCTTTTCCCAGCCCCTATACCTGCTTTCCATTTCCTGCTTTTTTCCAGTTCTGACAAAAGGTCATCGACCTAAAACGTTGACTCTCTTTCTCTCTCCACGGATGCTGCCCTGGCCTGCTGAGTTTTTCCAGCGTTTTCTGTTATATGAAAATTAAAGTCCCCATGATTACTGTATTACCCTTGTTACATGCACCTCTAATTCCCTGATTAATACTGTGCCTGACACTACAACTACTGTTAGGGGGCTTACAAACAACACCCACCAGTGTTTTCTGCCCCTTGTCCTTTCTTAGCTCCACCCAAACTGATGCTACATCTTGTTTTTCCAAGCTAAGATACTTTCTCCCTACTGTCTTTATATCATCCTTTATTCACAGGCCATCGCCCCCACCCCCGCTTTTTCCATTTTGCCTATCTCTTCTATAAGTCAGTGTCCTGGAATATTTCATTCCTAACCTTGGTCACTCTGCAACCACATCTCCGTAATGGCTATTAAAAAAAAACTACTTACAGGAAACTTCCTGGTATCCGGCACAGACGGGACCGACCTGGTGCCGGTCCATCAACAATGCCGGATAACTGAACGCTATAGTTAAAAGACACGGAGCTCAGGGCTCCGTCTAAAGCAACAAACCCTAACAGCTTCAAAACAATCGGCACAACTTGCAAGCGTCTCTGTAGCTTAGCAACAGCTTCAGCCACAAATGAGTAAAAAAAGTAACTAAAAGTAAAAAAAGTTATCTGAACCGACTCCTGAATTTTGCCGGTGGATAGAGCGTTCCGGTTATTTAGTGGCCGGTTAATCGAAAGTTTCCTGTATTTCTATCTGTGCTATTAATTCATCTATTTTGTTGTAAATGTTTCCTACATTACAACAGTGACTACACTCAAAGTACTTCATTGGCTGTAAAGCGCTTTGAGACGTCCGGTGGTCATGAAAGGCGCTATATAAATGCAAGGGGTCGATTTTGCCAGCCCTGGGGAGGCGGGGTTGGAGGCAGGACTGCCGGGAAAATGGCAGAATCTGGAGGCGGGTACCCATCCCGCCCCCAACTCGCCTCCATGCCATCTTCCCAGGAGGAGGGTACCCAACCTGCGCCGGGTCCCGTCTCCTCGAGGTGGGAAGGAGATTAGTGCCAATTAACTGCCTGTTAACAGGTAGTTAATAGGCAGTTTTTTGACTGATCCTCATTTTGAGCCCTGAAGTGTGGGCTTCCCGACGGCTCCGAACCTCGCCAGGGTCACAAGGTGGGCTGGCAGTCTGCGGGGGTTGGAGGGGCCGAGATGTCCGGTGTTCAGGTGAGTGGTGGGTGCATGTGTACAGAGGTAAGTGTGTGAGGTGTGTGTAAAGTGTTTTAAAAGTTTTACTTACCTTTACTTTTTCCTGCAGGCTTTCTCCCTTCAGGTCTCGGGAGTCCTTCAGCTCACTGGCACAGATGCAGAATGGCCACTGAACTATCAAAAGCTGCAGCCTTCTGCTTTCTGCTCAGGAGAGCTCTCTAACTCAGCCTGAGTGACAGGACTGAACTTAGAGGACAGATTGTCAGTGTTTGACAGCTTCGCAGAGCTGTCAAATGCTGACATTCCATCTGTCAAAAGCTCTTGACAGATGAAACGTCACTCACTGACGTCACCTGTAACCGGCTTTCCCTTAATTGGCCTGCTAAGCCCATTGGGAGGGCTTAACAAGGTCAATCAAGGGAAAATAGCGTGGGTTGGCCACAAGTCGATGGCGGCGGGACTAAAACCCGACAAGTGGGAGTCCCACCTCCAAAAGCTCCCCATTGACAAAATCCAGCCCCAAGTCTTTCTTTCTTAAATGCTTCGCGTATCTTCATCTATATATATATATAAAAAGGATCCGTCTGTCTGTATGTCTGTCTGTCTGTATGTCTGTCTGTCTGCTATACACTCAAAAGTTATAGAGCGTACCTACACATATGTTATATCAAAAGAAAGCTTATGATGAGGGGAGTCTCATAGGCGTATTTACTTTTTGGTCAGACAAAAATTGTTCGGACAGTATACAAAAAACGTTCAAAAATCCGCTCATTAGCGGTTGACCAATCCTACCGCTCATTAGCGTTGAGTGACGTGATGGTTGACCAATCCTACGGGGTGGGCTGGGCCTAATCTTTCAAACTGCCGTTAATTCGACCATCTTTACCTCAGCTTTTAGTTTTATTCACATTTTAACAGCTTCATTTTTCCCACTTTGTGTGTGTGTGGAGGGGATTTTTTTGTTGCTCGGCTCCGTTTGCGGCCGCGGGCCGGGGACTCGGGCTTTCCCCCCCTCAGCCCAGTCCCGTGGCTCGGCTCCGTTTGCGGCCGCGGGCCGGGGACTCGGGCTTTCCCCCCCTCCGCCCGGTCCCGGGGCTCGGCTCCGTTTGCGGCCGCGGCCCGGGGACTCTGGCTTTCCCCCCCTCGGCCCGGTCCTGGGGCTCGGCTCCGTTTACGGCCGCGGGCCGGGGACTCGGGCTTTCTCCCCCTCGGCCCGGTCCCGAGGCTCGGCTCCGTTTGCGTCCGCGGGCCGGGGACTCAGGCTTTCCCCCCCTTGACCAGGCCACAAGCAAGCCGCTGTGACGGTCCGGAGCGGGAGCCGCCGCGCACGACCTTCCCCGCGGCGTCAACCGCGCGGCCCGAGAGCCCGACCGAATGCGAGCAGGGCTCCGGGTCACCAAGGCCCAACACAAGGCCCAACACCCCCCTTTCCCCCTCCTCCCCCACACCCCCTTCCCCCCCCACACCCCCTTCCCCCCCACACCCCCTTCCCCCACCCCTTTCCCCCCCACACCCCCCCTTTCCCCCCACACACCACCTTTCCCCCCAACACCCCTTTCCCCCACCCCTTTCCCCTTTCTCTCTCTCCTTCCCTCTCTCTCTCCTTCCCTCTCTCTCTCTCTCCTTCCCTCTCTCTCTCTCTCCCTCTCTCCTTTCCTCTCTCTCTCTCCCTCCTTTCCTCTCTCTCTCCCCCTCCCCCTCTCTCTTTCCCTCTCTCTCTCCCCCCAGTCTCTCTCTCTCTCCCCTCCGTCTCTCTCTTCTCCCCCCAGTCTCTCTCTCTCTCCCCCCCCAGTCTCTCTCTCTCTCTTCCCCCCAGTCGCTCTCTCCCCCCCAGTCTCTCTCTCCTCCCCCCCCCATCTCTCTCTTCTCCCTCCAGTCTCTCTCTCAATCCCCGGGCTTCTCTCCCCCCCCAGTCTCTCTCTCTCTCTTTCCCTCTCTCTCTCCTTCCCACACAGACAGACAGACAGACAAACTCATTTAAATATATAAAAATTATTTCTACTTTTTTCATAACAACATGCCCTCAAAAACCCCTCGGCACCGCCGGGCACTCCAGCTAGTTCAGATATAATGGGCTGGATTTTGATTGAGGAGGCGTGTAGGAGGCGGGACTACAACTTTCAGGGTTGTAGTCCCGCCTCCATCGCGTTGTGGCCAACCCACACGATTTTCACTTGATTGACCTTGTTGAGCCCGCCCAGCGGGCTCAGCAGGCCAATTAAGGCCCACCCGGCAACAGGTGACGTCACAGATTGACATTTCATCTGTCAAAAGCTTTTGACAGATGAAATATCAGCATTTGACAGCTGTTTGAAGCTGTCAAACACTGACAATCTGTACTCCACGTTAATTCCTTCCTCTCAGGCTGATTTAGAGATCTCTCCAGAACAGAAAGCTGAATGCTGCAACTTTTGATAGCTCGCGGCCATTCTGCTTTCTGTGCCGGTGAGATGAGGGACTCCCGAGACCTGAAGGAAGGAAGGCTGTAAAGGTAAGTAAATGTAAGTAAAACTTCTTTAAACACTTTACACACACCAAACACACTTACCTCTGAACTCATGCACCCATCACTCACCTGAACACCGGACATCTCGAACCCTCCAAGCCCGCTAACTTGCCGTGGTTTGGAGCCGTCGGGAATCCCACACTTCAGCAATAAAAATAGGGATTAGGCTAAAAACTGCCTGTTAACTACCTGTTAACAGGCAGTTAATTGGCACTAATCCCCTTCCCGCCTTGGGGAGGCGGGTCCCAGCACAGGTCCGTTATCCGCCTCCTTTGAAACTGGCATGGGGGCGGGATGGGTTCGTGCCCCCGCGATTTCGAGATTTTAACCCCCCACACGCCTCCAATTCCGCCTCCACGGCCCAATGAAAATCCTGCCCAATGCCTTTAGCTTTAACTTTTTTCTATTTTCCCCTGATGTAACCTTAGTCGCTGTCCCTTGCTGAACCACTCTGCATATTTTTACCTAAATCACTACTCTGCTCTACAGCCTTGACTCTTACCTCTTTTGAATTTACCCTTCCCTGAATCCTCCTACACCCCCTTCATTAGTTTAAAGCTCTTACTACTGCCCTAGTTATTCGATTCACCAGGATACTGGTCTCAGCCTAGTTTAAGTGGAGCCCATCCCAGTGGAACAGCTCCTTCTTTCCCCAGTCCTGGTACCAGTGCCCCATGAATTGAAACCTCTGCCTCCACACCACTTTTTCAGCCACATGTTTAACCTTCTAATCTGCTTGTCCCTATGGCAATTTGCACGTGGCTCAAGTGACAAGCCAGAGATTATTACTTTTGAGGTTCTGGTTAATTTGGACCCGAGCTCTTCAAACTCTCTCAGCAAAACCTCATTCCTAGTTCTACCTATGTCATTGGTTCCTATGTGAACCACGACAACTGGATCCTTCCTTCCCACTCCAAGTTCTTCTCCAGCCACGAGGAGATACCATTAACCCTGACACCGGACATGCAACACAGTCTTCAGAACACCCGGTCACAGCTGCAGAGAACAGTATCTATCCCCCTGACTATACTGTCCTCAACCACTACAACATTCCTTTTCACTCCCCCCACTTGAATGGCCTCCTGTACCATGGTGCCGTGGTCAGTTTGCTCATCCACCCTGCAGAATTTTCACTCCTCCACACAGGCAGCAAGAACCTCGTACCTGTTGGATAATGGCAAAGGCTGAGGCACCTCCAGCACTGCACCTGGGGTCCCCTTACCTGCCTGAGTCGCAATCACATCCTCCCGTCCCTGACCACTAACCAGACCTGTACCACTACCTAACCTAAGGGGTGTGACGTCTCCTGGACCAAAGTGTCCAGGTAACTTTCCCCCTCCCTGATGCTCCACAATGCCTGCACCTCGAACTCCAGCTCAACATCGCTTAACTGAAGTTCCTCGAGATGCAGACACTGTAGACGTGGTCGTCTGGGATCACGATGCTCTCCACAAAATCCCACATGCTGCAGTTGCGGCATACCACCTGCACTGCCATCCTTATCGCACCTTGTTTTATTTATTTAATTAATTAAAGTTCATGTATTTAATTAACTTAACTTATAGTTTACTTTTTTAACTACTTACTAGATCTAGTTTAAGTTATAGGTAAATTAAATTAAATATATACCTGTAACACAAAGCACTACAAGTATTAGAGGCAAAAAGCAGCACCTCCTTCCCCCTCTGCACCGAGTTCCCACTCTCTCCAAATTCCCAACTTTTACACTCTCTATTTGCACTCCATTTAAGACTACTCTGTGCAGACCACTCTCAACACTTTGTTTACCCCCAAACAGCTGGTTGCTGTTAGGAGAGGGCATTAGGACAAGCGCTAGCCACCAAAATGTCGTTCAGCCTCCTTAATGAGCACTAGCAGGGATTTTAATTGGCAATCAGCCCCTTAACGAGCCTCCAGGCAGTCGTTCCTAGCGCAGGCTTCAACTCCTTTACCATGGTGGCGTCTTGCGCTAAATGTGGGCGTTTTAGCTTAAGTGCCCATCTTGGCTATCTCAGAGGATCTTTAGTACCTGAATGCGCTGTCAAAAACCGCCCCTAAATATTCTGCTTCACCAACATACATCAATAATGAAAGACACTCATTAAGTGTTTTCATGGACAAAATGTTAAACTGCTTCAATTTCACTGTTGTCGCAAAATACCATTTAATTTAAATTCCATTTCACATATTTCATGGAATGATACAGCACAGAAGGAAGCCATTAGGGCCATCTTGCCTGTGCTAGATCTCTGGTAGAGCGATCCAGTTAATCGCACTCCCTTGCAATTTCCCCATAGCCTGTAAATTTTTTCCCTTCAAATATTTAGGCAATTCTCTTTTGAAAGTAACTATTGAATCAGCTTTAATACACCCTTTCAGGCAGTGCATTACCGTAAATCAGTGGCCCTAAAAATATGTTGTCTATTATATGACATAACACACTTTTTGATATACAGCAAATCCTCATGACTCACAACGAGCATCGCCACAGATATTGGCCTAGAAATTCAATCGCACCGCACTTGATTTACAGGTGTAAAGGGGGTGCCAAAATGTCCAATATGGCAGTTGGCATGTATGCGGCCATTCCATTCTAGAAGTGCGCCGCTCAACATATTGGATCAGGTTCCTCTGTAGGCATCCAGTGTGTGCGCCACAGGTATTTAAAATGCTCATTATAATATTTAAGTAAATGTCCTGCTCTTGTTGTATGACCTTTTTGTAAAATTGGTCCACCCAGTATCTGACTCGCTCAACAAATCATGGCACTATCAGGCAGCAATGACCCTGCATCAGTGCTATTTAAATGACTCATCCCCTCCATACAGGTTACTTGCTGGTTTGTAATTTTAGGCTACTGGTTAACTGGGCAGCTTTTTGCCTATTTTCTGCATTCTACAACTGAATTCTGACCTGCTAACAAATTTTTGCTAGTGATGGACTGCCTTTGTCTGCCTTCAAAACAGTTTTATTGCAGTCATGGGTGGTCTAGAGGACGAGGGGGAGCAACAAAGAAGACAGGAGACAGCAGAAGCAGATGGAGAAGATGGAGGATAAGATGTCAACCTTGGCTCATTGATAGTACTCTTGCTTCGGAGTTGTGGATTCAATTCCCACTCCAGAGACTTCAGCACATAATCCAGGCTGACACTTCAAATATGGCTCATGACTCCTGTCAGGAACCCTGTCACAGCCGCAGAGGTGTCCTACAATGGTAGACATGCTGCCACCACAAATATCGTTGAGCAGACTGTTGGCATGCTCAAGCAATGCTTCCGCTGCCTGGAGTGTTTGGGAGGAGCTTTGCAGTACAGCCCTGCTCATGTATCCAGATTTGTGGTCCTGTGCTGCATAACTCGGATAATGAGGGTCCAGCCCTTAACACCATCTGGGCAGCGAGAAGTGCAGGTGGAGGAGATGGCTGAAGAACAGCATGAAGAGGAGAAAGAGCATGAGCAGCATTCACCACCAGTGCCCCTAGTTGCCAGAGCTGTTTGAAAGCAACTCATTCAAGAGCGCTTTGTGTAAACCATACCTCCCATCCCCAATACGCCAACTGTCCTGCAATCCTATCACCACCGTCCTTACTACCACCATTCAGTTGCCTTCCTTCAGTCCAGCCTTATGGGTCTTGCCCTCACTTCACTACAAATCTTAACACCAATACTAAATCCAGAAAAAAATGTAATCCAACAACATAATTCCATCTGTGTATAATTTTTATCAAAAATAATTAAGAATCACCCTTGTGCATCTTGGTGCACCCCTTGGTGCCTGTTTTGTGTTCTTGTTCATCTATCCAAGAGCTCATAAGTGTTTCCCAGTGGCTACAGCTTGGGAGGTGGAAGGCTGCTGCTCTTCCATTGAGGGCACTTCAGATGGCCGTGGACGATCTTGAACAACTGTAGGCCTTGAGGGCCCGGCTGCATATTGCATCATCCCGACGTGATCCAGGGCAGTCTGGCTCAGCTGGCTGTGTGGCACTAAGAAGGAGCAGAGTGGGTGGCACAGGAGCAGGAATGCTTACATCCTAAGACAAGACTGCAAGTGCCTTTCCCATGGAACCAAAGCCTCTCTCTCCTGGAACTGTGCCTCAAAACTCCTTCAGCTCTGTACAAGAACAGAGTGCAGGAATGATATAACACCCTGAAAGCCCCTGTAAACAGTGGCACCCAGAGCCAAGGTGGCAGCTGCTGAGCTTCCATACAGCTGACCACTCTCTCCATGTTGGACAGAATGGTCTCCCTGCTCTGCACAAAACCCTGACACAAGTTGGAGCTGGTCTTCTCCATGCTCAGAGCCATTGCCCGCAAACTCGCTGGAAGGCTGTCCAGTTCACCTAGTATTTCCTGGTATATGCCCATCAGCCTTCTTTGTTAGACCGGGCCCTGAAAGTCAGCATCTCAATTCTTCTGCAGCAGAGCTAGTATGTGATCTTGCCCTCTGGCAAGCTAGCACCTGTGGCATTTTGTCCCCTGCCCTGGTTTCTGCACACTCAGCTGTGGCTCAGTGGTAGCACTCGCCTCTGCATCAGAAAGTTGTGGGTTTAAGTCCTACTCCAGATACTTGAGCACATAATCCCCAGGCTGACAATCTAGTACAGTACCGAGGAAGTGCTGCACTGTCGGAGGTGCCATCTTTCGGATGAGCCATTAAACCGAGGCCCCATTTGCCCTCTCAGATAGACGTGAAAGATCCCATGGCACTAAAAGATCAGGAGAGTTCTCCCAGTCTCCTGACTAATATTTAATCCTCAACCAACACATAAAACAGAATACGTGGTCATTTATTTCATTACAACAGTGAATACATTTCAGAAGTACATAATTGGTTGTAAAGTGCTTTGGTTCATCCTGAGGTCGTGAAAGGTGCGACATAAATGCAAGTCTTTCTTTTCACACTGGTCACTGACAATTCACCACATGAAGACCTCTTTATTATACCCTCTAAAGTACGCATGGTGCCAGTCTCTGAGCTGGTGCTTGCTAGGGCCAGATTGAGTGACGCTGTAGCTTCAGGAAAACACCTGAGTAGCTTCCTGAAACGGCACAGAGACGTAAAAATTTACATTACCTGAACTGAAAGGGACATGGGTTAGTTTATAATGTGAAGGGAGAGCAAACTGAAAGCAGCTGCAATTTGTCATGAAGTGTGTAGGATGAGATAGAAGAAGGGAAAAAGAGAAGGTGTGAAGAAACCCTGTGCTGCCTTGTCCAGTGTTGCCACTCGCCAGAGCCATGACTCCTCCCCCTACCCCGATGGGCAGCACGTTTTCTTCCAAATGGGAAAGGGTGTGCCAGTGTGCTCTGTCCTGCTTCGGCCTCTGCCTCCTCCAACCGTCGCCTTCTGCCTCATGTTGTACGTGACCTTCCCCTGCCAGAAAGAAGGGAGTGTGTTAATAACAGCCTTGTGAGGTGTGTTGAGAATGTTCCTGTCATGGTCGAATGATTTGTATGTTGTATGGAATATGTATGGTGTGGGTAGGGAAGTTTGCAATAGTGGTGATAGTAGAAAGTGCAGAGTGTGTGAGTAGGAGGAGGAGACGGAGTGAAGTGTAGTGCAGTAATTGTAGGGAAGTGGCGGAGGGCAATGTTGTGGGTGTGGTTGTAGGTGTTGTAGGTCTTTGGAGAATGTAATTAATGTGAGAGGTAAGATTATTATCTTGACAACTCTGATGAGGTCAATGAACTTACTCTGCAGCATGTCCTGAGAGCTAAGCTCCTGACATTGATCTCCTTACCAACCTCTTCCCACTGGTGATGGAGGTGCCTCAGCAAGTGCCTCAGCACCCATTTTCAGGCTGTAAATTCTTATGTCTATATTTATAATGGAAACTGTCTGTGTAAAGTGTCATGCTGAAATTTCCCCCTTCCTTCAGCTGCAGTGTAATCACAGGCAGAAGTGTATTATCACAGTTTGACAGATTTACATAGGTTGTTTCCATTATAAATGCGGACATAGGAATTTTTAATGATAAGAGTTTATAGGAAGTGCACATAGAGTTACAGGAGATGAAAGTAGCGCCCATTCTTTGGGCGAAGTGCGCTGGACGCCATATTCATAAAGGAGTTAGCACAAGTGCACTTAACGTCTGACAGAAGTATGCAGAGCAAGCAGATCAGGACATCATCGCTGCCATTTTGGAGCTCCACACTCCACGCTCCACCCTGCGCCCTCTCTTAACCTCTCACAGCTGAACACGACGTTAAGCAGCATGAAGGACCCCCCATCAACGCTACTTACAGGTTAGTTCCTGGTTTATTTCTTCTGGCTGTTGCTACATAAGAACATAAGAAGTAGGAGCAGGAGTAGGCCATACGGCCCCTCGGGCCTGCTCCGCCATTCAATAGGATCATGGCTGATCCAAATCTAGACTCACGTCCACTTCCCTGCCCTCTCCCCGTAACCCCTAATTCCCTTATCTGCTAGGAAACTGTCTATCTCCATTTTAAATTTATTTAATGTTGCAGCTTCCACAGCTCTCTGGGGTAGCAAATTCCATAGATTTACTACCCTCTGAGTGAAGAAGTTGCTCCTCATCTCAGTTTTGAAAGGGCAGCCCCTTATTCTAAGATTATGCCCCCTAGTTCTAGTCTCACCCATCAGTGGAAACATCCTCACCGCATCCACCCGATCAAGCCCCCTCACAATCTTATATGTTTCAATAAGATCGCCTCTCATTCTTCTGAATTCCAATGAGTAGAGTCCCAACCTACTCAACCTTTCCTCATACATCAACCCCCTCATCTCCGGAATCAACCGAGTGAACCTTCTCTGAACCGCCTCGAGAGCAAGTATATCTTTTCTTAAATATGGAAACCAAAACTGCATGCAGTATTCCAGGTGTGGCCTCACCAAACCCTGTATAACTGAAGCAAGACTTCCCTGTTTTTATACTCCATCCCCCTTGCAATAAAAGCCAAGATTCCATTGGCCTTCCTGATCACCTGCTGCACCTGCATACTAACTTTTTGTGTTTCATGCACCAGGACCCCCAGATCCCTTTGTACTGTAGCACTTTGCAGTTTCTCTCCATTTAGATAATAACTTGCTCTTTGATTTTTTCTGCCAAAGTGCATTACCTCACACTTTCCAACATTATATTGCATCTGCCAAATCTCTGGCCACTCACTTAGCCTGTCTATGTCCTTTTGCAGGTTTTTTACGTCCTCCTCACTCACTGCTTTCCCTCCCATCTTTGTATCGTCGGCAAACTTGGATATGTTGCACTCGGTCCCTTCCTCCAAATCGTTAATATAGATTGTAAAGAGTTGGGGTCCCAGCACTGACCCCTGCGGAACACCACTGGTTACTGATTGCCAGCCCGAGAACGAACCATTTATCCCAACTCTTTGTTTTCTGTTAGATAGCCAATCTTCCACCCATGCCAGTATATTACCCCCGATCCCATGATTTTTTATCTTGATCAGTAATGTTTTGTGTGGAACCTTGTCAAATGCCTTTTGGAAGTCCAAATACACTACATCCACTGGTTCCCCTTTATCCACCCTGTATGTTACGTCCTCAAAGAATTCGAGCAAATTTGTCAAACATGACTTCCCCTTCATAAAACCATGCTGACTCTGTCCTATTAAATTATGTTTATCCAAATGCTCTGTTACTGTTTCCTTAATGATGGACTCCAACATTTTGCCAACCACAGATGTTAGGCTAACTGGTCTATAGTTTCCGGCCTTTTGTCTACTTCCCTTCTTAAATAAGGGTGTTACATTAGCAGTTTTCCAATCTGCCGGGACCTTTCCTGAGTCCAGGGAGTTTTGGAAAATAATCACCAATGCATCCACAATCCCTACCGCCACTTCTCTCAAGACCCTAGGATGTAGGCCATCAGGTCCGGGGGATTTATCCGCCTTAAGTCCCATTATTTTACCGAGTACCATCTCCTTAGTGATTTTAATCGTGTTTAGCTCCTCCCCCCCCCCCCCACCCACCCACCCATTGCCCCCTGTTTGTCCAGTGTTGGGATATTTTTAGTGTCCTCTACTGTAAAGACTGATACAAAATATTTGTTCAGTGTCTTTGCCATCTCCATGTTCCCCACCACTAGTTTCCCGGTCCCATCCTCTAAGGGACCAACGTTCACTTTAGCCACCCTTTTTCTTTTTATATAGCTGTAGAAACTCTTGCTATCTGTTTTTATATTTTTTGCTAGTTTACTTTCATAATCTATCTTCCCTTTCTTAATTAATCTTTTAGTTATTGTTTGCTGGCTTTTAAATGCTTCCCAATCTTCTATCCTCCCACTAGATTTGGCTACTTTATATGCCCTTGTTTTCAGTCGGATACTATCCTTTATTACTTTACTAAGCCACGGATGGCTGTCTTTTCTTTTACTCCCCTTTTTCCTCAGTGGAATATATTTATCTTGAAAGATGTGAAATATCTCCTTGAATGTAGACCACTGCTCTTGTACCGTCTTACACTTTAATCTGTTTTCCCAGTCCACTTTAGTCAATTCTACTCTCATACCTTCATAGTCTCCTTTATTTAAGCTCAGTACGCTGGTTTGAGATCCAACTCTCTCACCCTCAAACTGAATTTGGAATTCAACCATATTATGGTCACTCATTCCAAGGGGATCCTTTACTAGGACATTTTTTATTAATCCTGTCTCATTACACAGGACCAGATCTAAGATTGCCTGCCCCCTGGTTGGTTCAGTTACATACTGCTGAAGGAACCCATCCCTAATACACTCTATGAACTCTTCCTCAAGGCTGCCATGCCCAATTTGATTAGTCCAGTCAATATGAAAGTTAAAATCCCCCATGATTATAGCTGTTCCCTTATTACAAGCCCCATTTCCTGATTTATACACCGACCAACAGAGTTGCAACTGTTAGAAGCCCTATAGACTACGCCCACTAGTGACTTTTTCCCCTTATTATTCCTTATCTCCACCCAAACTGTTTCACTATCCTGATCCTTTGACCCAATATCATTTCTGACTATTGCAGTGATTCCATCCTTGATTAACATAGCAACCCCACCTCCCTTTCCTTCCTGTCTGCCCTTCCAAATTGTCAAATACCCTTGTATGTTTAGTTCCCAGTCATGATCATCTTGCAGCCATGTTTCCGTAATGACCACCAGATCATACCCATGTGTAGTTATTTGTACCATCAACTCGTCTATTTTGTTACGAATGCTCCGTGCATTCAGATAAAGAACTTTCAAATATGTTTTCTGACAATTTATTCCTGCTTTTACCCCCTTTACTACTTTACCATTATACATTCTGTCCCTTCCTGACATGCTCTGGTTTTTAATTCCCCCACTGCTACCTTGCTCTATTGCCTTCTCCGCTGTCATTTTTATTTTTCGCTCTCTTAAAACCTCCCCCCCACTAATTAGTTTAAAGCCCTCTCTACAGCCCTAGTTATTCGAATTGCCAGGACTCTAGTCCCAGCACTGGCCAAGTGAAGTCCGTCCCAACGGAACAGCTCTCTCCCGTCCCAGTACTGATGCCAGTGTCCCAAGAAGCAAAACCCATTTTTCCCACACCAGTCTTTGAGCCACGCATTTAACTCCCTAATTTTATTTACCCTAGCCAAATTTGCACGTGGCTCAGGTAGTAATCCAGAGATTATTACCCTTGTGGTTCTGCTTTTTAATTTGGCCCCAAGCTGCTCAAACTCCCTCAGCAGAACCTCTTTCCTTGTCCTATCTATGTCGTTGGTACCAACATGGACCACGACAACTGGATCCTCCCCCTCCCACTCCAAGTTTCTCTCCAGCCCAGAGGAGATGTCCTTAACCCTGGCACCGGGCAGGCAACACAGCCTTCCGGACTCTCGCTCTCGGCTGCAAAGAACCCTATCTATCCCCCTAACGATACTATCCCCTACCACTACAACATTTCTTTTTACTCCCCCCACTTGAATGGCCCCTTGTTCCACGGTGCTGTGGCCAGGTTGCTCATCCTCCCCGCAGTCCCCGTTCCCACCCTCACAGGGAGTAAGAGCCTCAAACCTGTTGGACAAGAGCAAGGGCTGCGGCTCCTCCAACACTACCTCCTGGATCCCCGTACCTGCCTCACTTCTAGTCACACCATCCTGACCCTGGCCACGGACTACATCTGAATTAATTAATCTAATTGGTGTGACTACTTCCTGGAACACAGAGTCCAGGTAACTCTCCTCCTCCCTGATGTGTCTCAGTGTTTGAAGCTCGGGCTCCAGCTCATCAACACGGAGCCGGAATTCCTCGAGCAGCCAACACTTACTGCAAATGTGATCACCGTGATCATCAATGGTGTCCACCAGCTCCCACATATTGCAGCAGCAACACATCACCTGCTCTCCCATTCTATGTAATTAATTAAATTTATTAATATTATTTTTAAATACCCACTGCCCCGATTCTAGATGGTGAATATCGCAGCTTAAAAAGAGACAAATACTCACCAACTAATTACTTACCTGCTTTCTGGTGACGTCACACTTCAATTTCTTTTTACCTCTCTCCTTCCCTTTGAGTTCCGAGTTCGGAGACTGGTAAACCTACCTGGTCTTTGGAGCCTTTTATAGCCCCGCTGCTGCCGCTCGAGCTTCCCGCCGACGCTCTGAGGCCTTACCTGGTCTCTGGAGCCTTTTATAGCCCCGCTCTGCCGCTCGAGTTTCCCGCCGACGCTCTGAGGCCTTACCTGGTCTCTGGAGCCTTTTATAGCCCCGCTCTGCCGCTCGAGTTTCCCGCCGACGCTCTGAGGCCTTACCTGTGTTAGATCCGTGATTCTGAGTGTATGATGTTTTTCAATAACCACACGGATGCTGTACTTAACAATCAACAGGTATTTACTGGAGTAGGGTAGTCTCAAGACTGGGGGTACAGAGGCATGCTCAAGGCTTATATACAGGTGTGGTCACTGCCGGTACTACAGTATACAGGAGCTGTAAAAGTAGTTCTCTCTTAAAGGTACATACACTACAATTCCTCCCCTTTTAGATTAGCAGTACCCATAATATTCAAATAACAATTAACACTTTAACATGTACATTAAACAACAATAGTCCATTTATAGATTCAGTCTTTGGGGCGGCTTCCTGATCCTTTCGGGATAGCGCCTTTCCTGCGGTTCTTGTTCTTGGCGCGGAGGCGATTCTGACCCCTTTTCGTCAGTTAGTTCATCGGTTTCCACTGCTACTGGTTCTGAGGTAGGTGCTACCGGTATGTCGGGTTCATCCCCAGGTACTCGAGACATGGGGTTGACTCGTTCCTGTGACGCTAAGATCTGATCGACGTGGCGTCTCACAATGTTCTCCCCGACATCCACTGTGTACATTAATGGCCCCTGCCTTGTGCATATCGTTCCAGGTTGCCATTTCTCTGTTCGGTAGTCACGGGCCAAGACTGGTTGTCCTACATTGAAGCTCCTTGTCGGCTTCTCATTGATGTGCTGGAATTGTTTATCCTCAACATTTCTTCGCACATTTGGTCTGAGCAAATCCAGACGAGATCTCAACCTTCGGTTAAAGAACATTGTAAGAGCCATAAAAGCTTAAGAAAATACTTTAAAATAGTGGCTAAATGGCATAATACAGTTAATTTACCTGAACGACTTATTGTATTAAGAAACCCCCTATTTTCTTGCTCCAGTGGTATAGTCCGACACCTCCTTCATTCTTGCCACAATGGAACAGTCCCTAAGCCACACATTGGGTGCAGCCTTTTCACAGTTTAAACTGCACGTGGTGAAAGAGGCAGAAGCTGTGAGGTTTGGAGCAGTACAGTTTTTGACCGTGTTCGTTTATACGTGTTTGCTTTGTAATTCTGCTTGTTAAGTGTTATAGTAAACAGTTTAAAAGACAAAGCTACGTTTGGGAACGTTTTATTTCGACACGCGTCTACTCGTTGTTAAAGGCCCCACAGCTCAGTGGCCTGCCTGTTTGGAAACTAAGAAGCGCCACTACATTAGTCAAAAACTAGCTCCCTAAGAAGGAAGGGACGGAATCGTCGGCGAACGTATACATGAATGGTCACGGAGCCAGACGACAATTTAAGAAAGCGAAGGTACAGTGACTGTTACTTGCTTTGTTCATTCTGTTGAGAAGCTAAATAAGAGCTGCGGGTAAAATGGCCGAGGCCTTAAGGAGCCAGGAGCTTCCCCCAGCCAGAAGGATTGCTGGCCAAAAGAGGGAAATAAAGCTCACCCCAAAGGCAAGGGAAGAGAAGTTACATAGAAGCATAGGTGCAAGGAAGGCTAAATTAGTTCAGATAACTGGAAAAATGAAGATAATTGATCGTCTCATGGAAGATAATGCTAATATTAAGAAAGCTGAAGACATGATGTATTACGATTTCTCCAAGCTGCATGAAGAATTTAATATACTCAATGAAGATGTATTAGCACTTCTGTCTGAAGAAGAGGGAAACACTGATCAGCACGACTGGTTTGATCTTAAATCAACCAGCATTAAGGACTATATCAAGGCCACGGAGCAGTGGATGTTAAAAATTCCTCAAGATGCTGATACAGCAGAGAAAGATAAGGTTGACGATGAAGTCGGACCAGACGATAGCATTTCAGAGACTTCCGCCAGACCGAGCAAAAATCGAAAAGAAGGTAGCTCTGTTTCTGGACGCAGGTCAGTCGCTTCTACCACAAGCTCGGTGCGACGCATGAGAGCGGAGGCTGAACGGGCGGCGTTGATGGCGCGCGCAGCATCTTTAGATGAGAAGCAAGCTCTTGAACGGGAAGAGGCCCAACTGCAGGTCCAAGAGGCCCAAGTGCAGGCCCAACAGGCCCAAGTGCAGGCAAAGAAAGAACGGCTGGAGATGAAAACAGCTATCGAGGTCTCAGATGCCAGGTTGAGTGCGTACGAAGATTATGAAGGCTCACGGGACGACGGGAGCCACTGCCAGTCAACGTTGCCACATAGAGTTGGATCCAGGGCACCTTCAAGAGTTACAACAGAGCCCGAAAGCAATTCCCCGGCATTACAGCGTGGAAGAGTGGCCTCTCCACTAACAGGAGCACGTGATGCTACCCCAGACGTCAGACGGTCTAGACTAGACCCTGCTGATGACCACCAGAGGCCTGAAGACACAGGGAGAAGCCTATACCGAGTGATGCAACGTCAGAACGAAATTACAGAGATGCTTGTAAAACAACAGAATCTGTTTCGACTCTCTCAAAGAGACATACCAGTGTTCCAAGGCGACCCACTCAAGTATAAGCCCTTCATCAGATCCTTTGAACAAGCCATTGACTCCAAGACAGAGAGCAGCAGTGATAAGTTGTACTACCTGGGACAGTACACCAGTGGTAAACCACAAGACCTGGTCAGAAGCTGTGAACACATGAGACCGGAACGGGGATACATAGAAGCCAGGAAGTTGCTGCAGGAGCACTATGGTAACGAGCTGAAGATAGCCACTGCATATATCGAAAAGGCTACCAAGTGGCCACAGATCAGATCGGAAGACGGAGAGGCATTGAACGCATATGTTCTCTTCCTCATAGGATGTCGCAACACCATGGAGGATGTTGAATTCATGGAAGAGATGGACAATCCTACGACTATGAGAATCGTCATCTCTAAGCTTCCTTACAGGATGAGAGAACAATGGAGAAGAACAGCCTTTGAGATAATGGAGAGACGGAAAAGTAGAGCCAGGTTTGCAGACTTAGTGAATTTCATAGACAAACGGGCTAAAATTGCTAGGGACCCATTGTTTGGAAACATCCAGGATGTCAGCCCGACCACCGATGGAAGAGTGAAAGCCAAGCCTGTTGAATCAAAGACTCTCAGGAAAGGTGGTTCCAGGGGAAGCAGCTTTGCAACTATCGTCACTCAGGCCGAGGAAGAAAGGCCCCAGAACTCATCTCCCAAAAAGAGCAGCACAGTGACGCCTGCTAATGCCTTTCAGAAGCCATGCTTATTCTGCCAGAAGAATCATACATTGGATTTCTGCAGCGACATCAAAGCACAGCCACATAAGGACAGAATCGAATTCCTGAAGTACAACGGCCTATGTTTTGGATGTCTCTCTCAGGGGCACCTGAGTAGAAATTGTAAGCAAAGAACAACATGCAGAGAGTGCACTCGGAAACATCCCAGTCTGCTGCATATCCATAAAGAAGAACAAGTCTCTAAGAAGAGTGAAGAAAACAATACCGACGAGAAGGTTGTTTCAAGTGCTCTGGTGTCGCTAGAACCAGAGACTTGTGGACTCACTGGGGCCGGTGACAGTGACTGTATTCTTGCCATCGTACCAGTAAGGATCAAGTCTAAGAGGAGTGAGAAGGTTGTGGAGACTTACGCCTTCATGGATCCAGGTAGTTCAGCAACGTTCTGCACAGAATCACTCATGCGACAGCTGAACGTTAGAGGCAGAAGAACAGAAATCCTATTATGCACCATGGGTCATGAGAAGTCAATGCAAAGCTATATCCTGTCAGACCTAGAAGTGTGTGGACTTGAAGAGAAGGACTTCATAGACCTGCCTAATGTTTTCACACAGAGGGAGATTCCTGTTAGAATAGGGAATCTAGCCCTGCAGAAGGATGTGGATAGATGGCCCTACCTAGAAAAGGTGCGTCTCCCATACATTGAAGCAGAAATTGGCCTATTAATTGGAACCAATGCCTACAAAACTATGGAGCCATGGCAGGTGATAAACAGCAAGGATGACGGACCCTACGCCGTCAGGACAGCCCTTGGATGGGTAATCAATGGACCGGTAAGGAGAGATGATGGCCACAAGTCGAACAAGGAGGAACGACAAAACGTCACAGTTAATCGCATCTCTATCGCAAGCATTGAAGAGCTGTTGATACAGCAGTTCAACGCAGACTTCTCAGAACGCAGCTGTGAGGAAAAGACAGAGATGTCACAAGAAGACCATCAGTTCATGGGTTTGATGACAAGGTCTACACAGTTCATTGATGGCCACTATCACACTGGTTTGCCACTGAGAAGACAGACCGCGAAGATGCCGAACAATCGCTGCATAGCAGAGCAACGCGCCATCAGTCTAAAGAGAAAGCTGAACAAAAACCCCGACTTTCACGAAGACTACAAAGACTTCATGAGAAACACCACAGCGAAAGGCTATGCTTTAAAAGTGCCCGAAGAACAGTTGAACAGAGACGATGGAAGGGTCTGGTACATTCCTCATCACGGGGTGTATCACCCAAAGAAGAAAAAGATCCGTGTAGTGTTTGACTGCGCCGCCTCATTCAGAGGAACTTCATTGAATGACCAGCTGCTTCAAGGTCCTGATCTTACTAATACCCTCATTGGCGTCTTGACTAGGTTTAGACAAGAGCTCGTCGCCATGATGGCAGACATAGAATCAATGTTCTACCAAGTCAGAATCCCCGACGAAGATGCTGATCTTCTGCGTTTCCTTTGGTGGCCAGATGGCGACGTTAGTGAAGCGATGGTGGAATGTAGAATGGCCGTACACCTGTTTGGAGCCACATCATCTCCCAGCTGTGCAAGCTACGCTCTCAGGAAAAACTGCAGAAGATGGCAAGGGCAAAGCACCATCCGAGGCTGTGGAGACAATCTTCAGAAACTTTTATGTCGATGACTGTCTGAAGTCCGTGTCAACAGAAGACGATGCCATCGCACTGTCAAGAGACCTTAGAACTCTGTGTTCGAATGGAGGATTCCATCTGACTAAGTGGATAAGCAACAGCAGAGCAGTTCTAGCTTCTATCCCAGAAAAGGAAAGAGCCACTGAAGTCAAAGATCTGGACCTGAGCCACGATGTCCTTCCTATCGAGAGAGCTCTTGGTGTACAATGGTGCATCGAGTCAGACACGTTCAACTTCAGGATAATGGTGAACGAAAGACCATCCACAAGACGAGGGATTCTCTCCGTGGTCAGTTCCATCTACGACCCTCTCGGATTCCTGGCACCACTCATTCTGCCGGTGAAGCTGATGCTACGAGAGCTGTGTAGAGACAAGAGAGGATGGGATGAAGATATCCCAGAAGGTCAAGCTCAGAGATGGCACAGATGGTTGACAGATTTGCAACAACTTTCTAGCTTCAACGTCAGTAGATGCATCAAGCCCGCGAGTTTTGGAGTTACAAAGACGGCTCAACTACATCATTTCTTGGACGCCAATGAGGACGGCTATGGCACGGCTACCTACCTCTTGCTGACAAATCAACAGGGCCAGAAACATTGTGCCTTCCTCATGGGAAAATCCAGGGTGGCTCCGCTGAAGCAGGTCACCATCCCGAGACTGGAATTGACGGCAGCGGTTGTTGCAGTTAAAGTTGACCAGGTGATGCGTAAAGAGTTACAGCTCCCATTAGAAGAATCTGTCTTCTGGACGGATAGCACGACGGTGCTGAAGTATATAGAGAATGAGAAGATACGCTTCAAGACCTTCGTAGCAAACAGAATCTCATCCATTAGAGAAGCTACACAACCATCTCAATGGAGGTATGTAAACACCTCATTAAACCCAGCAGATCAAGCCTCACGGGGATTGAAGGCTGAAAACTTCATGAGGAGTGAAACTTGGATACAAGGCCCAAGTTATCTGCTGGAAACAGAGAGATCATGGCCAGAAAGACCAGATATGCCAAGTCAGATTACTGAAGACGACGTCGAAGTCAAGAGATCAGTCACAGTAAATTTCATAACTACGAAAGAGAACTTTGACACAGTGAACAAGCTTGTTAACCATTTCTCAGGATGGCACCAGTTGAGGAAAGCAGTTGCATGGTTTCTAAGGTTGAAAGAGTTGCTGCTACACCTGAGCGGTAAGAGAAAAGAGTACCGAGCCACTATCAGTCAGTCTGAAAGTAACCCTGATAAGCAGAGAATGCTTCTACAGCAGTATATGCATCAGCACAAGACCACATTGAGCAAGAATTCATTGACCGTGGAGGATTTGGCCAAGGCTGAGAAGGAGATAGTTTGCTTCAGTCAAAGACAAAGATACCCAGAAGAAATCGAAGCTCTACAGCGAAATACTCCAATCAAGAAAGGTAGTCATATCTACAAGCTGGACCCTACACTGCAAGATGGAGTACTGAGGGTGGGAGGGAGACTAAACAAATCTGCTATGCCAGAGGAGGCCAAGCATCCTGCTATCCTTTCTAAGGACCTCTGGGTTGCTACTCTCATTCTTCAGCATATACACCAGAGTATTGGACACAGTGGGAGGAATCACGTGCTTGTGAAGCTAAGACAAAGATACTGGATTCCAGGAGCTAATTCCGTAATAAGAAAAATACTCTCTGAATGCATTGTTTGCAGACGGTTACACGACCCTGGAAAGACCGATCACAAAGCTCTGCCTGCTACAAGAAGTAGCGTGAAAGGTTCCTGAACGAAAAAAGTGGACATTTATATTGTAAATATGTTGAACTCATTAGTTTATGACTCTTAATGTTTGAGTAATTGATATGCTTCACGTGCCTAGTCAATTAGGGGCCGGAATGTAAGAGCCATAAAAGCTTAAGAAAATACTTTAAAATAGTGGCTAAATGGCATAATACAGTTAATTTACCTGAACGACTTATTGTATTAAGAAACCCCCTATTTTCTTGCTCCAGTGGTATAGTCCGACACCCCCTTCATTCTTGCCACAATGGAACAGTCCCTAAGCCACACATTGGGTGCAGCCTTTTCACAGTTTAAACTGCACGTGGTGAAAGAGGCAGAAGCTGTGAGGTTTGGAGCAGTACAGTTTTTGACCGTGTTCGTTTATACGTGTTTGCTTTGTAATTCTGCTTGTTAAGTGTTATAGTAAACAGTTTAAAAGACAAAGCTACGTTTGGGAACGTTTTATTTCGACACGCGTCTACTCGTTGTTAAAGGCCCCACAGCTCAGTGGCCTGCCTGTTTGGAAACTAAGAAGCGCCACTACATTACATGGCCGGGGTCTGGTTGGTGACTGCATGTGTCGCATTTCTGTAGGCTAATAGGAAATTGTCCACCTTATGCTGTAGTGGAATTTCATCGTTGCACATGGCCTTTATCGCCTTTTTAAAGGTTTGTACGAACCTCTCAGCCAATCCATTTCTGGCTGGATGATACGGGGCGGATGTGTAATGCCTGACCCCATTCCTTCTCATAAATTTTCAAAACTCTTCGGACACAAACTGTGGTCCATTATCAGAGCAAATCTGCTCTGGCAAGCCGTTCCTGGCAAATATGGTCCGTAGGACTGCAATCATTTTCTCTGTAGTGGTTGAGGACATTTTTATCACCTCAGGCCATTTCGAGTGAGCATCCACTGCTATTAAGAACATTGAGTCCATGAATGGACCAGCAAAATCAATGTGCACCCGTTGCCATGGAGAGGAGGGCCACTCCCATGGGTGTAGGGGGGCATGTGGTGGTGCATTTTGGACCTTCTGGCATCCTGAGCAGCTCTTGGTTAGGTCCTCGATTTGTTGATCGATCGCCGGCCACCACACATAAGCTCTAGCAAGGCTTTTCATTTTCCTCTATTTTAATCATTGCTGTTATGCCTTTTAATGTTCCGAGTCCCTCCTGGAACACTTCTTTTGCGTCAGTTAGCATTTTTGACAGTCGTCCGGGTGTGACGTCGTCATCCTTTTTGGCCTCAACCTTCAGTGCCTGTATGGAATGCCAATCTAATTGTATCTTCCGGATCCATTCACGTCCTAGCAGTGGTGGTCCTCCATCTGGCAATACATATAAGTCCATTTTAGGTATTTCCTGGCCTTTGTATATCACTTTCACCCTTATTTTTCCTTTGGGGTAGACTTTTTGCCCCGTGTACGTCTTCAAGACAATCTCTGTAGCTTTCAAGGGTATATGTGAAAATAGCCGCTTGTAGTCCCTTTGGTTTATGACTGTTAGGGCTGATCCTGTGTCCAATTCCATTTTCACTTGGACTCCGTCTATCTTGAGTGTAACCCAGATAGTCTGGTGATCCTGCATTTTGGTTACCTTATGTAGTTTCAGACAACCCAGCTCCTTGCTTCCGGAGTCTGTGTCACTTTTCTGTTCGTCTGAACTACTGTCCATCACCTTGTGTACCTTTTTGTACTTCTCCTGTGGAGATTTCTTGCTGTTGGTTTTCTTCCCAGACCTGCAGACTCTTGCTATGTGTCCTGCTTTTCCACACTGTCTGCACACTTGGTCCTTGAACCAACAATCCTTCTGGTCGTGTGTTGTTCTGCTGCAGCGATAACACTTCCCTGTTCCATAGGACATTTAATTGGTGCCATATTCTTGCGGTCTCTGTTGTATCTCTGCAGCGCCCCCTACTGTCATACTGAAAGCCTTGTCCAGCGTAAGATCCTTTTCTGATAGCAGCCGTTTCTGGGTTCCTTCACTTTGAAGCCCACACACAAACTTGTCCCTTAACGTATCTGCTAGTCCCACTCCAAACTGGCAGTGTTTCGATAGCTTGCGCAGTTCCGTTAAGTACTCAGCATTGCTTTCGTCTTTGTGTTGGTTCCTTTTGTGGAACTTAAATCGTTCTGCTATCAGCAGCGGTGTGGGGTTTAAGTGGTCCTGTAGGATTTCTACTATGCTTTCGAAATTCTTATTCACAGGCTTCTCTGGGGTTATTAGGTTTCGCAGTAACCCATAAGTTTTTGCACCCATGGAATTTAACAAAACCAGTGCTTTCCTAGTATCTGGCACTTCATTCGCCCTGCAGTACACCTCAATATGTTCCACATATGTTGCCCAATCTTCGAGTTCATTGTCGAACGTAGAGATAGTGCCACTCTTCGGCAACCCTGGGTGTAATTTAACTGTCAAAAATGGCGTCTCCTGCGCTTTCCCTTCTTCTCCGCTGGCACAAAATGACGTCTCCCGCACTTTCCTTTCTTCCCGCGCTTGCCCCCCTTCTCCGCTGTGGCTTCTAAAAATGGCATCTCCAGCACTCTTCCTTCTCCGCGGCTCAATGGCGTCTCCCGCGCTCTCCCTTCTTCTCCCCGCGGACACTGTTCAGCCCTTGAGCCCTGGCTGCGTTCTGCGCGTTTTTTTTCTGTGCGCCTTTCCCGTTTCCGCCGCTCGGTCCTGAACCCGGCTGCTGCTTTACCCTCTCTCCGTTTTGTTTTTCCTCGACGCCGCTCGGTTTTCAACCCCCAGCTGCGCCCTGTGCGCTTCACCCTATATCTTACCCCGTCGACGCTGCTCAGCTTTTTCTCTGCCGTCGGTCGGCTCCAGCCACCGCTGTCCGGGAAGGGTCTGCGCTGTACCTGGTACCTGTCGTCAGTCTGTTGCTGATCGTCGTGGCTGGGGAACCAAGCCCAGCTCTCCACAGCCTCCCCTGCGATGTTCACTCTCTGCCGGACGACTGGGCAGTTGCTCGTGGTCGACGCCCGTGTTTCTGGCCTCGACTTTCTTCCACCGCCCTCCCGGAGCGAATCCTCAAAGGAAAATGCACAGTTGCAGGTAGATTCGAATCTGCGGGTACAGCGGCGTGCTCAAGGCTTATATACAGGTGTGGTCACTGCCGGTACTACAGTATACAGGAGCTGTAAAAGTAGTTCTCTCTTAAAGGTACATACACTACAACCTGGTCTCGGGAGCCTTTTATAGCCCCGCTGCTGCCGCTCGAGTTTGCCGCCAACACGCTGAGGCCTTACCTGGTCTCTGGAGCCTTTTATAGCCCCGCTCTGCCGCTCGAGTTTCCCGCCGACGCTCTGAGGCCTTACCTGGTCTCTGGAGCCTTTTATAGCCCCGCTCTGCCGCTCGAGTTTCCCGCCGACGCTCTGAGGCCTTACCTGGTCTCGGGAGCCTTTTATAGCCCCGCTCTGCCGCTCGAGTTTCCCGCCGACGCTCTGAGGCCTTACCTGGTCTCGGGAGCCTTTTATAGCCCCGCTCTGCCGCTCGAGTTTCCCGCCGACGCTCTGAGGCCTTACCTGGGTCTCGGGAGCCTTTTGTAGCCCCGCTCTGCCGCTGAAACACCCGCCGATGCTCTGAGGCCTTACCTGGGTCTCTGGAGCCTTTTGCAGCCCCGCTCTGCTGCTGAAACACCCGCCGACGCTCTGAGGCCTTACCTGGGTCTCTGGAGCCTTTTAAGCCCCGCTCTGCTGCTCGAGTTTCCCGGTTTTGGTGCTTTCAAGTTTCAAAAGTCTACAGGTTTTGGTGTGGCAGGTGCTGAAGTACTTCTTGCTGACTTCAAGGCTTCTGTACAAACCAGTTGCTCCCAGACATGGCTGCACTAGTAGGCCTTCCTCTTGGAATCGAGCATGGCTGGGAGAATGAGCGGAAATCTGCCATCTGCTGCAGCCACAACTCCAACCTCAGCAGGGCAAGGATTGCATTGCTAGTGGCTGTGAACGTGACCGTGGTTATGAACTTTTATGCGTCTTGCTCCTTCCAGGCTGCTGCTGGAGATATTAGTACCATCTCGCAGTTTGCAGTGCACTGCTGCGTAAGGGAGGTCACTGAGACTCTCTATGCAAAGAGAGATTTTACTTCATTCCCCCTTGCCAGAGAGAAGCAGGTGGAGCAAGCATGTTTGTAAGGATTGTAGGGTTCCCCATGGTGCAGGGTGCCATTGACAACACGTACATTACACAGTGTGCCTCATATCAACTATGCCATGTATCTGAACTGAAAGGGATTCCACTCCCTCAACGTGCAGTGCATGATGCAGGCCAATACCTGGTATCCTGGCAGCAGTCGTGATGCATTCATTCTGCGGCAGTCATCTGCCAGCTGTATTTGAACCACCATGGCAAATCAGAGGGTGGCTACTGGGGGAATAAGGGCTATCCGTTGATGACATGGTTCATGACACCGGTTCGCAATCCATGCTCACGTGCGCAGCATGCATACAATGGGAGCCATGCTGCCACAACAAATCTGAGGGAGCAGCCCTTGCCACCACCTATGAGGTGAGAAACTGAGGAGCAGGAGCATGAGGAGAATAAGGAGGATGAGGAAGAGGAGGAGGTAGAAGGGGAAGAAGAGGAAGGGAGGCTGCAACCTAGATAACCCCTTTCTGCCCAGGTTGTACGTGAAGAACTAATTCAAGTGCGATACCAGTAACCTGGTATCCTGGAATTCTCTACCACAGAAGGCAGTAGAGGCCAATTCATTAAATATATTCAAGAAGGAGTTGGATATATTTCTTAAGGCTAAAGGGATCAAGGGATATGGGGAGAAAGCAGGGACCGGGTACTGAACTTGGATGATCAGCCATGATCGCATTGAATGGCGGAGCAGGCTAGAGGGGCCGAATAGCCTACTCCTGCTCCTATCTTCTATGTTTCTATGTAACCTCAGCCCCAATTCCCCATTCACCCACAGTCCCACACTCCTTACCTTCCCTCTGTCACTGACCATCACATTGTTCTCCTGGCCAAAATGCAAAAATAAAAGCCAACACAAAATACACATTCCAATCTAAATTTATAAATTCAATCATCCCAAATTGCATACAAAATTAAACTAATCATCCTTGTGCATTCCCTTAGTGCATGCCTTCCATGTGCCTTTGCCTGTCCTGGTGCTCCTACGACGTGCTACCCCAGTGGCTGCAGCATAGCTGGTGGAAGACTGCTGACTTTCAATGGCAGAGACTACAGATGGCCTTGGAGGATGACCTTGAGCAGTTCTGGGTCTAGAAGGCCCGGCTTCAGACTGCACCATCTTGGCATGGGCTGGCTGGCTGACAGGCAACAGCAAGGGCACTGGCGGAGTGGCAGGGGTGGGAGCAGGAATGGTGAGACAGGACACTGGGTCCATGCTCCATGGAGCCACTGCCACTCCCGCGGGGTGGCTCCTCAGCAATCCTCGTAATCTGTTGGAGGACAGATTGCTGGAATGCTGCGACACCCTGGAAGCCCCTTTGAACACTGGTATCCACAGCCATGATGCCAGTAGTCTGAGCTTCCACTGCAGCACTCAGACGTTGGGTGGCTGCTGCTTGTGCTGCAATGGAAGCTGAGACATCAGCCATCAAATGCTGCATCATGTTTGGTTCCATAAGTATTTTGATGGAGTTAGCCACCAGTTCCATGCTGGACAGGATGACGCCAAGCTCTGCGCAAAGCCCTATGCCAAGTTGGTGTCAGACTCCTCCATGCTCGTTGACATTGACAGATTTTCTGGCCGGCTTCCCAATGCACCAAGCACTTCGATGTGTACACCCATCAGCGTTTTTCTGTAGCCTGGCCCATCAAAGTCCTCACCTGAGTCCTCTGCAGCAGAACTCTTGTGTGACCTCGCCCTCTGGCACCTGAGCTATCCTTTCCCCCTGCCCTGGCTGCGGCACACTTGTGCCTGGTGCCTCACCAAGTGCAGATGCTGCCTCTATGTTATCCTCTAAATTACATGCAGTGTCAGTATCTGAGCTGGTGGCTGCGACTGAAATCGAGTGACGGTGTGTCTTCATCATCACTCTTTTCTTGCTCTTCCTCTACTGCCTGGGCAGGTTGTAGTTCTTGTGTATCTAAAAGGAAAAAGGGGCAAAGGGTAGGGTTGTGGTGAGGGGAGAGGAGAAAGTAAGACGTGCATGATTACACCATCTGTAGCTTGTAGGTCAGAAGAGATTGTGGGATGAAGGGGAAGTGGGATGTGAGAAGGAGGATTAGGTATGAGAATACCGTCATCTTCAATAGATTCAGCCCCACCAGTGGTCATGGCCTCAGCAATGGCCTTTCCCATAATGGTCAGCACCATCTCCTCCATGGGAGGCACGCCTCTCCCCTTCCGGTGAGTTCCTGCTGCCTCCGGTTGTGCACCACCTTCTCCTGCAAAAGTGTGTCAGTGAGTGTCGTGCAATATGTTTGGGTGATATGGCTGTCATGATTGAATAGCTGGCAGTGTGTGCAAGGTGTGAGATGTGGGTGTGAGGCATGCAACGGTGCTAAGTGTGTGAGGGTGAGGTGAAGTATATGAATGTTAGGTATGAGTTCTGATTAATAGAGATTGTTGGTAGGTAAGTGATAGGGATGTGGTGAATTGAGCAGTGGCTGAGGCTAGTGGTGCAGTGGTAGAAAATGGCATTTGAAGATGCATTCACTGAACTTGACCACTTGTGTGGGGTCATTAAACTTCTTGTAGAACTGCACCCAGGTCCTTGGGGCTAAACTCCTGGCATTGACATCCGTGGCCATCTGTTCCCACTGCCTTCTCATCGTGTGCCAGGAGGGTCTCCTGCCCCACCTTAGGATTCAGGACATTTCTCCTCCTTTCCACCTTCTCCACCAAGACCTCCAGTGCAGCGTCTGAAAACCTGTGTTCCCACGCTCTCCCATGGTCAGCCATTCTTCACTCTTTCCCACGTCAGATTCAGTTGCAGACTCCCAGCACCTGCTCCTGCCACAATGCACCTCTGCATTAAGAGGTGCAAGCTAGCTTTAAGTAGTGCAAGTTACTAACGATATTGGGCCCCCTGCTGATGCGTGCAGCCAGTGAACAGCGCAGTTAACGCTGGCTGCATGCAAAAAACATTATAACGAGCAGGCATTACACTGCCTACATTACACTGAACTGGTGCGGGTTAATCGTGCATCGCGATCCCTGCGCCTGTTTTCGGCTAGCCAATTTAGCCCCTACAAGTTTTAGTATATCACTTGTAGATCTTGCATAGTATTGCTCACAGTGAGTCAGAGCATTCATAGTTTTATAATAGATGGGGTATTTATGCAATGTAGGGGATAATGTAGGCCACCAATTTACAGAGACTGGCTAGGCAAATTCCATTTTTATTAAATGACATTCTGGGATTTTTACTTGGACATTGGGAATTGAATTTGAAAATATTCTGTTAAATGTGTAAATGAGTGTCTATTTATATACATTTCTTTACCTATGTATTTAATTCTATATATATAAAAGGATACATCTGTCTGTCTGTCCTTCGGTGTGTGTCTGTCCAGCTATACACTCTGAAGTTATAGAGCATACCTACACGTGCGTTACATCAAAAGAAAGCTTACGGTTCCAAAACGGTCGTAAGCATATTTACGTTTCGGCCGGACAAAAATTGCGCCCGCGGTATCCAAAAAACGTTCAAAATTCCGCTCATTAGCATCTCATTATCCGCTCATTAGCAATAGAGTGACGTCGAGGTCGACCAATCGTACGCCGGGTTCCTGGCGCGTGCGGGCGGGCCCTCCTACAGTTGAGTGACAGGACGATTGACCAATCCTACGCTTCGGTGACCTGACGGTCGACCAATCGGTGCGTGTGTGGGCGGGCCTTATCGTTCTGAACCGAGGTGAGTCGCCGCCATCTTGATTCCAAACTTTTCATTTCTTTTTTCCGCTTTCTGCGTCTTTAAAAAAAAAGTTGCTTTTAAAACACATATTGTTTTTTTAAAAAGTTAATTACTTTCTAAATCTTTTATCTAATCTCATTAATTTTCCTACCTTTCCCGGTTTTTCCAGGTAGGCCTCGAAGCCTCGGCCTCTCCTCCGCACCCATGCCCGAGCTAGGCACCTCCCGGTCCCAGTCAACCAGCGGCCCCCGATCGCCGCCATCTTTGTGAAGGCTGGAGGGGCGGGCCTCAGCCGAGCGCCGCTACCACCGCCATCTTAGTAAAGGCTGGTGCGGCGGTGACGGCACGGAGCTCCGCGGAGCAGGTGCGCGGCGGCATCTAACTCTTTTCCCCCCCCCCCCCCCCCCCAGTCTGTCTCTCTCTCTCTTCCCCGCGCCTCCTGAATGCGCGGGGGAAGAGGCCCGGGGCACCGTGGCCGCTTTCGGAGACTTCAACTCCGTGACAGGTGAGGAGGGTCTTTGTTCACGTTGGGCGGCGGGCGGGTTCCCCGGGTGCTGATCCCTGGCGGTGTGGGTGTGGGGCCGGAGCCCAGCTTTTACCTTGCCCCAGAGAGCGGGCGGACGGCGGGGCCTGGAGTAGCAAATCGTGCACCGGTGCCAAGATGATTTCTATACAGAGCCTGAGCGGCCGGCGAGCTCGCAGACAAAAAACGGCAGAAGAAAAACTGAGAGCGGCAGAGGGGAACA